>NC_058083.1:399006007-399306007 GCF_014858855.1 Bufo gargarizans | reverse complement strand
TGTAAGTTTTACACAATGATTTTACACATGAAATCATGTTTTAGTGTCTCCATAGTCTGAGAGCCATATTTTTTTTCAGTTTTTGGGCGATTGTCTCAGGTACGGGCTCATATTTTGCGGGATGAGGTGACGGTTAGATTGGTACTATTTTGGTATTGGTATTATTTTTACTTTTTTATTTTTTATGGTGTTCATCTGAGGGGTTAGGTCATGTGATATGTTTATAGAGTTGGTCGATACGGACGGGACTATACCTAATATGTCTATATGTCTTTTCCATATTTGTTTTACTATTTTTTTTACTTTATTTTTGGAAAAGGACGCTTTATTTGTTTTTTACTTGAAACTTTTAATTTTTTTGTAAAACTTTAATTTTTTTCACTTTTTTTTTCACTTTTTTTTTGTCCCACTATGGGACACAGTCTGATCCTTGTTTGAATACACCACAATACATCTGTATTGTGCTGTATTGAACTGTTAGTGTCTTACACTGTAAGACGCTAACAGTTGCCTAGGAGACCCAGCCTGGGGGCTGGGCCTCTTAGGCTTCCGTACATGACAGGCCCCAAACCTTGGAATGGTTTGGGGCTGCCATGGCAACCATCGAGTCCCTGCTATAGCAGTGCGGGGACCCGATGTATGAGGTAAGGGAGCACTAATCTCCCATATGCCGCGGTTAGCACTGACCGCGGCATATGAGGGGTTAATCCACTGGCATCAGCGTTATCGCTGATTCTGATCAATGCAGCAGGGATCCGGCTGTCAGTAACCGCCGAATCTCTGCTGCTGATCGAGGGGACCACATGCGGGTGGAGGAACGACTGCAGCGCCGGCGATTGAGGATGAGGGTTAAAGGGGTTGTCCATTTTTTTTTTCGTATGAGCACTGCCTTCTCTGCTCTGTTTACCTGCTCACCGCTACAATTTTAGCGGCGTGTAGGTGAACAGAGCATAGAAAGCAGCTCTCATATAAGCTCTGCCCTCTCTTACAACAGCTGATTGGTGGGGGTGCCAGTAGATGCCCACCGGTCTGATAGTGATGACCTATCTTGAGGATAGGTCATTAGTAGTAGAAATAGGACAACCCCTTTAACAGCAGGACTGGAGGGAATGTGTTAGACTGAGAATTTGGCATGGGGGGAACGTTTTAATTTTTGCCTCAGGCAGCAGAAAGGTTAGGTGCACCTCTGCCCTTTGCCATAAAGCACTGAGGGAAGGTGGGGGTGAGGGGGGCCCAAGCTGAACTCTTTCACCAGGGCCCATGAGCTTTTAGCTATGCCCCTTTGTGAAGGTCACTGTTAAAGGGGCGGGCGCTGTTGAGGTCACTGTTAGAGAGGAGGATGCTGTGGAGGTCACTGTTAAAGAGGCGGGCACTGTGGAGTTCACTGTTAAAGGGGCAGGTGCTGTGCTGGTCACTGTTAAAGAGACGGGCACTGTGGAGGTCACTGTTAAAGGGGCAGGGCGCTGTGGAGGTCACTGTTAAAGGGACGGATGCTGTGAAGGGAAGGTCGGTAATTTCTTACTTGGATTTTTTGTAAATCAGGTGGAGTCCGCTATACGTGTTTGCAGTGGGGTGCTGTGGGGTGCTGTGCCCGGCTTTTTGTCTGCAGCGGTCTCGTTCTCTCTGCTGCCTCGCATTATGGTGGCATCTGAACTTCATTCACCATAAGGACCTTCTAATGTCACAGGGTAATGTGACTGTGCCCCCACCCAGTAGTGTGCCCCTCACCCCGTATTGTGCCCCTTTATACCCTACATTGTGCCCTCTTACCACACCCTGTACAGTGCCCCTAGTTATTCCCTGTACTGTGCCCTCTTATACCCTTTTATCCGGTCACTGTATGGTGGTTTTATCATTGTATGGCGGTGTTATCACTGTATGGCGGTGGTATCCAATAACTGTATGGACATAACTGTATTCTCTTCCTTGCCCACACCACTTTTTTTAGACCTGGCATGAGCGGGAAAATATACAGATTACCCCCAGTGACCACCATACAGTATAACGACCCCCGGTGCCCCCTCCATACAGTATTTCCCCAGTGTGGGGGCTACTGGGGGTCATTATTCTGAATGTGGTGCGACTGGGGGTTATTATTCTGAATGGAGGGCCGCTGTGGGGTGATTATACTGTGTGTGGGGCCACTGGGGGTAATTATACAGTAGGGGAGCCATTGGGGGGTTATTATACTGTGTGAAGGGCCACTAGTGGTCATTATACTGTATTGGGGCCACTGGGGGTCATTATACCCTGTGGGAGCCACAGGGGGACATGTAAAAAAATGCCTCAAGGGGACCCACTGGGATTTATCGCCCAAGGGCCCACATAAACCTGGAGCCGGCCCTGCAGGGGTTGGAGGGAGGGTGACTTTCTCCCTGCAGCTCATGCTCAGAGAGCACAGTGCTGCTGTCTGAGAGTGAGCTGTTCAAAAAGACATCCCTGTGTCGATCCAGGCCGGGCACCAGGCAGAGGACAGGGAGTCTGAAAGCTTTACTGTCCTGCCTAAAACCGACCTCTGGCCACCCTAGGGGCAGGCTGCTCTGGAGGTCACAATTAAGGGGACCGTCCACTATGGAGGTCAGTGTTAAGCTAGCAGATTGCTGTAGAGGCAAATGTTAAGGGTGGTGGGATGTTGTGGAAATCACTGTTAAGGAGATGGGATACTGTGGAGATCACTAATAAAATGGCATTCGCTGTGGAGGTCACTGTTAAAGTGGTGAATCACTGTGGAGGTCACTGTTAAGGGGACAGGATGCTGTGGAGGTCTCTGCTAAAGAGGCGGGCTCTGTGGAAGTCTCTGTTAAGGGGACAGGGAACAGTGGGGATCACAGTTAAGGGACGGTCCGCTATGGAGGTCATTGTTAAGGGGCGGGGTGCTGTAGAGGTCACTGTTAAGGGGGCGGGGTGTTGTGGAGGTCACATTTTAATGGAACGTAGCTCTGTGGAGGTCACTGTTAAAGGGGGCATGTTATTGTGTGAATCACTGTTAAGGAGACGGGGTACTGTGGAGATCACTAATAAAGGGTCGGCTGCTGTGGAGGTCGCTGTTAAAGGTGAGGGCTCTGTGGATGTTACTGTTAAGAGGGCAGGCCGCTATGGAGGTCAATGTAAAAGTGGTGGGCACTGTGGAGGTCTCTGTTAAGGGGGCCTGGAATGGTGGAGGTCAGTGTTAAGCGGACTGTAATCTATGGTCAGTGTTTTGGGGCAGATGCTGTAGAGGTAACTGTTAAGGGGATGGTCCCCTGTGGAGGTCATTGTCAAGGGGGTGGGGTGCTGTGGAACTCACTGTTAAAGGGGCAGGCTGCTGTGAAAGTCAAAGTTAAGGGGGTGGGCTGCTGTGGACGTCCCATTTTAAGGAGACACGATACTAGGGGGGGCAGTGTTAAGAGGTGGGGGGCTGTGGAGGTCACTGTTAAAGGGGCGAGGTGCTGTAGATGTCACTGTTATAGTGGACACTGTCGATATGTTTTAACGACACAAACAAACTGATAGATGAAATATACCCGTGCGAAGCCGGATCCTTCAGCTAGTTTACATATATATATATATATATATATATATGTACACAGTACAGACCAAAAGTTTGGACACACCTTCTCATTCAAACAGTTTTCTTTATTTTCATGACTATGAAAATTGTAGATTCACACTGAAGGCTTCAAAACTATGAATTAACACATGTGGAATTATATACATAACAAAAAAAGTGTGAAGCAACTGAAAATATGTCATATTCTAGGTTCTACAAAGTAGCCACATTTTGCTTTGATTACTGCTTTGCACACTCTTGGCATTCTCTTGATGAGCTTCAAGAGGTAGTCACCTGAAATGGTTTTCACTTCACAGGTGTGCCCTGTCAGATTTAAGTGGGATTTCTTGCCTTATAAATGGGGTTGGGACCATCAGTTGCGTTGTGGAGAAATAAGGTGGATACACAGCTGATAGTCCTACTGAATAGACTGTTAGAATTTGTATTATGGCAAGAAAAAAGCAGCTAAGTAAAGAAAAACTAGTGGCCATCATTACTTTAAGAAATGAAGGTCAGTCAGTCTGAAAAATTGGGAAAACTTTGAAAGTGTCCCCAAGTGCAGTCACAAAAACCATCAAGCGCTACAAAGAAACTGGCTCACATGCGGACCGCCCCAGAAAAGGAAGACCAAGAGTCACCTCTGCTGCGGAGGATAAGTTCATCCAAGTCACCAGCCTCAGAAATCGCAGGTTACCAGCAGCTCAGATTAGAGACCAGGTCAATGCCACACAGAGTTCTAGCAGCAGACACATCTCTAGAACAACTGTTAAGAGGAGACTGTGAGAATCAGGCCTTCATGGTAGAATATCTACTAGGAAACCACTGCTAAGGACAGGCAACAAGCAGAAGAGACTTTTTTGGGCTAAAGAACACAAGGAATGGACATTAGACCAGTGGAAATCTGTGCTTTGGTCTGATGAGTCCTAATTTGAGATCTTTGGTTTTAACCACCGAGTCTTTGTGCGACGCAGAAAAGGTGAACGGATGGACTCTACATGCCTAGTTCCCACCGTGAATAATGGAGGAGGAGGTGTGATGGTGTGGGGGTGCTTTGCTGGTGACACTGTTGGGGATTTATTCAAAATTGAAGGAATACTGAATCAGCATGGCTACCACAGCATCTTGCAGCGGCATGCTATTCCATCCGGTTTGCGTTTAGTTGGACCATCATTTATTTTTCAACAGGACAATGACCCTAAACACACCTCCAGGCTGTGTAAGGGCTATTTGACCATGAAGGAGAGTGATGGGGTGCTGAGCCAGATGACATGGCCTCCACAGTCACCGGACCTGAACCCAATCGAGATGGTTTGGGGTGAGCTGGACCCCAGAGTGAAGGCAAAAGGGCCAACAAGTGCTAAGCATCTCTGGGAACTCCTTCAAGACTGTTGGAAGACCATTTCAGGTGACTACCTCTTGAAGCTCATCAAGAGAATGCCAAGAGTGTGCAAAGCAGTAATCAAAGCAAAAGGTGGCTACTTTGAAGAACCTAGAATATGACATATTTTCAGTTGTTTTACACTTTTTTGTTATGTATATAATTCCACATGTGTTAATTCATAGTTTTGAAGCCTTCAGTGTGAATCTACAATTTTCATAGTCATGAAAATAAAGAAAACTCTTTGAATGAGAAGTTGTGTCCAAACTTTTGGTCTGTACTGTATATATATTGTAAGAAGGAACAAGGAGCCGTCATTGACGGAAGATACGTGTCACCGAGGTTCCTGACCTCGGTGAGGTAAGAACCGGGTTTTTTCCTGAAGTGTCAGGTCTGTAGTGCAATCTGACACTTCAACTGTTAGAATGGCTGTAAAGCCAATCCGGGCCGGTTCTTATTGGGAGCAGCCAAAGAGCAGGGTGGGTGGCTGTTCCCCACGGTTCCAGGCCGGGTTTTGGCTGGAATATAAAAAACCCAGCCAGCATGTTCAGGTGTGGATTATCCTCCATGACAGAGGAGCTGAGGAGTCTGTGGTTTGAGACACTGAGGCATCTGTTTGTGTGAGCCATAGGCTGGGGAAACAGGCCACTAAAGACTGCTGCGGACTCTGGGTGAAAATCATCTGCTGACCAGGTGACGTCTTTTTGCACTGTGAACTTTGTGTGGTGTGAACAGGCACCAAAACTGAACACTTTCTTTTGGCTTGTTTTCTTGCTATGTGTGAATAAACACTGAACTTTGATTTACAACCTTGTTTTTTGCCTCTGTACTGCGTCCGCTTACCCTGCCTACCAGAGCGAATCCCCACAATATATATATATATAAATAAATAAATAGGAAAAAATGGCAGCACAGACAAGTAGCAACAATAGCAGATTGGTGCAAAGCCCAATGGGAATAAGCAATTACCCACAATATAAAACTCAATAGAGGGCAGGGAAATGATGAAAATGGAGATTTGATCAAATCCCTAAAGGAAATTATAAAAATGGATGTACCTAAGGTAGATAGAGGTCCATTAGATGGAAATAACACTGTGGGGATCGTATTAGATATAAAAAATAATTTATACCAAATTGGTACCTCAGTTGGAATTATAAAAGATTGGCTACCTAGAGACGCTCTTCAAATAGCTACTAGAACATTTACCGAAACAGTTCCCCGAACTAACCTAAGTCTGCGTGAGATTGCAGGAAAATGATCCTTATTTGGAGGTCAAGGATTTAAGAAGTGTTCTTGTAAACAATCCAAAATACAATGTAAAACAAAAAGATGTCAGAGATGCCACAAATAAACAACGTGTTTTAATAAAAATTAATGAACATTATTATTTTAATAATTACATTCACAAAAAAAAAATTACATTTCACAAAAAATATCCTTTTTGTTTTTAAAAATATCAGCTTAAGTATCTATGTACAATATTATTTCATATTATTATTATATTATAAAAAATATAAAACTTTTCACTAAAACAGTTAAGGGATTTGATGATCAAATCACTTACTTTCTTTAGGAAACATTATCTTCCGTGAATTGATCATCTCCCTTAGGGAGATGATCAAATCTCTATTTTTATCTTAGGGATTTGATCAAATCTCCATTTTCATCATTGCCCTGCAACATATATATTGTGAGACAGTGACAGATCTCACACAGGTTAGAGGCAAGGAAGGGGTGGATAGTGCGGCCCACACCCCTATTCCACCACAGGTAAGACCAGTTGGAGGTACTCAGGTGGGCATAAAGCACCTCCCATGGTGTCAGTAAGGGATGAGTGTGCAAACAGAGGCCTGGTGAGGCTCTGTGAGTGTGGTCTCAGCTGGGCAAGGCTGAGAGACCACGAGGCTGGGAGATATTCTGACCGTGCTGCAGCCTGGGGATTGGTGGACTATTGGGCTGAGAAAGCCACACCTGAAACAGTGTGTGAACTGTGATATATACTGTAGGTGAGTCAGAGAGAGGCCTCATGCACACGACAGTTGTTTTTATCAGTACGCAAATCGGGATTCCGTTGTTCCGTGATTTGTTTCCGTGTGTCTTCCTTTATTTTTGGAGGACCACCAGACATAAAGGAATGTCACAAAAAAGTCTAAGGCTACTTTCACACTGTGAGATCCGTTTCAAGGCTCTCACAAGCGGCCCAAAACGGATCAGTTCAGCCCTAATGCATTCTGAATGGATAAGGATCAGTTCAGAATGCATCAGTTTGCCTCCGTTCATCCTCCATTTCACTCTGGAGTTGTACACCAAAACGCTGCTTGCAGCGAAACTGAGCCAAACGGATCCGTCCTGACTTACAATGTAAGTCAATGAGGATGGATCCGTTTTTACTGACACAATATGGTGCAATTGAAAACGGATCCGCCTCCCATTGACTTTCAATGTAAGTCAAAACGGATCCGTTTGCATTATATTTTTTTTTGTTCATGGTAATGCAAATGGATCCGTTCTGTACGGATACAAGCGTTTGCATTATAGGTGCAGATCTGTCTGTGCAGATACCAGACGGATCCGCACCTAAACGCAGGTGTGAAAGTAGCCTAAGACAGGTTTGCCATGAAAATGATAGAAAAAAAAAACGGACGCGGACGCGGATGACAATATTGTGTGCCTCCGCGTTTTTTAGTGGTCCCATTGACTTGAATGGGTCTGCAAACCGTTTTGCATGAAAATAATAGGACAGGTTATATTTTTCTTGACGGACTGGAACCACGAATCACGGACGAGGATGGCAAACGGGGCATTAGCCGAGTTTTCAACGGACCCATTGAAAACCAATGGGTCTGCAGACAATCACGAAAAACGGACACTGAATAAAACAACGGTCGTGTGCATGAGGCCAGACACGTCTTATGTTTTAGTTAGTGCCCAGACGGGCAGGCTTTTATTTTTTACTGTTTATGTTTGTGCTTTTGCTACAATAAAGCACAGTTTGGCCCCTAAATTCTGGTGTCTGTGAAGAAGCGGGTGGTTGTAACCCTTGAAAAAGAGCTAACCCCCCACAATTGGTGTCAGATGCGGGCAACATCCATGCTGAAAGAGGCAAAGTGTTTGCTAGGAGCAACGACATCGCAGCAAAGGGCAGTGTCCTTGCTGTTCTGGACATTTTTTTTTGCTGGGTTGCAAAGGAAATTGCTGTGTGGATCTTAAAGGGCCAGAATCCTAGTACAGTTCTAGATGACCTGATAGGACAATACAACTGCAAACAGGAGGATGATCTCTCTCTCTCCACACGCTCCCTAGAAATGTTAGAGAAGGGACTAGCTGTCTTTCCAGAGCAACTGAAGAAGGCTTCAGAAGGGTCAAAGGAGGAAAGCCAGAAAGAGTGGTGATACGCCTACATCTGCTGCATGCAGAGCCGAGCGAGGAGCAGCTGGAACCGGAGGCCAAAAAGCGGGGCACTTCCCATAAGCTTGTGTGAAAAGCTGAAAAGAAACTGCTGAAAAACATGGAGTTGATGGTTCAGCGCCTGGAGAAAAAGGGTCTGACATGCAAAAAGTTGGAGAAAACCAAGAACAAACTTCAGCGTGAATTGGATGATCTGATGGTGGACCTGGACCACCAGAAGCAAATTATGTCTAACCTAGAGAAGAAACAGAAGAAGTTTGACTGGCTCCTGGCTGAAGAGAAATACATCTCGGCTCGATATGACAAAAAACGTGACCGAGCGGAGACTGATGCTTGGGAGAAGGAGCCCAAGTCTCTCTCCATGGCTAGAGCCGTTGAAGAAGCTCTTGAGGAGCAGGCTGAATTTGAGAGGCTGAACAAGCAACTCGGAGCAGAGATAGAGGATCTCGTGAGCTCAAAGGATGACTTCGGGAAGAACGTTTATGAGTTGGAAAAGTTTAGGTTAGAGCCTATTAAGAATGGATCTGGAGATGGTGGCACTGGGGTGTTGGCTGAGGCAGAGAAGATGGAAGATGCTTCTGCTGAACCAGTTGATGGGGCTGATGTGGATGCCGAAGACCACAGACCCATGGTAGAGTGTAGCCCGGGCCTGGAAGACATCCCCTCTGCCCACAAGGCCTTCCAAATAGCCAGCAGCCTGCTGGGGAAGAAGTACAAGGAGGTGAACGATCAGTTTTTGGATCCTGGCTATTACGATGGGCTGGCTCTCCTGACTCCTCCCCAAAAGGAGAACAGTGTCCTGGGTGAGCCTCTGGAGAAAATGCCAGAAGAAGAGTCTGCTGAAGACCTCAGTGCCTCCTGCCTTGATGATAAAGAGGGGGAGGAGTTAAGAGGGGAAGTGTATGGTGCCATGTCTGAGAAGGATGAGAAGGCTGTCAAAGAGACTGGCGACTCAAAGAAGACACAGGCTGAAGAAGTTGAAGCCGATGTGTTGGTGGACATGAAGTGCCCAGGTGCTGCAGAGACCAAAGTTAAGACAAAGGGAGCGGCAGGCTGAAGGAGCACAGCAAAGCAAAGGAGAAAGTGTCTGGACATGACCATGACCGGGAACAGTTCAGTCAAGAGCTGCAGCAGTCCAAGAAAGGACATGAGGAGCATGTGTGGGAGCCAGAGGATCTAAAAAGAGGGAGAGAGATCAAAGAGTGAAGAGCGCATCATCATCACCTGGGAAATAGTATAAAAATAGTATTTGGCCATGAGATGGGCTCATGAGGCCTTTAGGCAGTTTCTATTGGGCAAGACGTCAGTTTTGGTGATAAACCAAGCTCTGCTGGCGTGGGTCTTGCAGAACAAAGGGAAGGTTATAGGCCAGGTGGATGCCCTCTCACCAGCCTCCCGTGGTTATGCATGTGTGACAGATCTCACAAAGGTTAGAGGCAAGGAAGGGGTGTATAGTGCGGCCCACACCCCTATACCACCACAGGTGAGACTAGTTGGATATCGGCCGAAATCCCGTGTGGTGCGAGATTACATACGTCACCACTCCAGCCGGCGTGATGACGTAATCCCACACTGCACAGGATTTCTGCCAGAATCTTCAAGCAAGATGGCGGCGGCCAGCCCGTAGCGAGCAAATCGTGGCGGTAAGTTTGATTTAAAAAAAAAATTTATTGTTAATTTTACACTCAGATGCTGCGATCATGTATGAAGTAATTCGGCATGAAGCTAATTTTTTTTGTAGAATGCGGCGAATTAGTCGAATTGAACTTTTAAGAAATTTGCTCATCTCTAGTCATAACTATCTTTCACTTAGGAACCATAATAAAATATAGGTAATAAAAGACAAATACTTTGAACACATATAAACCTTGGGCAGATTTATTAATTTTATAAATGGCGTAAAACTTAAAGAGCACTCGAGCACAATGGAAGTCAATGAACCAGAGCACTAAACAAGGTTCACAGGAAAAGGTCAGAAATTGATGGAAACACCACTGAAATGGTTCGGGAACAGCATGGGGATGATGTCTGGATGCATCTTGGACTCCCAGATCGCTGCTGGGAACGATGTTGTCCGAGTAGTACGCCACTTTTACAGACTGACAATAAATATGCACAAAACCGAAGATAAAATTGATTATAGAGGAAAAATTGTTAGGAAACATTCTTTCCTGTATATTTACTTGCATATAAAGTGCAAGTGCTGCCAAAAATTACAAGAAAGAGGCACTCCGATACAACCTGTATATCACATAAAGGAGGGCCTCATTCACATTGTGGCACAATTGTTCAGGTAGTGGGACTTCTACACTCATAAAGCCTATGTACTAAGTGAAAGGGCTGCCATAAATTACAAGAAACCAGCCACTGGCATTGCCAGGTCAAAACATTCAGGGCTTGAGCCCCGGATGTTTTGTCTAGGGCCCCGATTGTTACAGCAGTCGCAGAGCACAGTGTGATACATTAATACTTTTCAGAGAGAAGGAGACAAGCAGTGCTCCTGCCTCTCTTCTGCAATACCCATGCTGATTGGTGGAGGAGCAGTCAGCAGGCTTCTCTCATTGCTGCTGCTCCACTAATCAGAGCCTCCTCCTGCACGCTGACAGAGTGCGCTGGAAGCTGGCCGGCTCTGTCACACCATGAGAAAAGCCAGACACAGCCAGCCACAGTGTAAGGTCTACAGCTGTGTTCTTGGGAATGTGGTGGTTGGGATGTGTGGGGAGGGGGTGGATGAGGGCACCGGCAGCAGGACTGCTACTGCACATTCCAGGGGAAGGTTGTGGACCCAATGCAGGCTACACTCCCTTTAATTTCGAATGGTGAGCAAAGTGATTCCTACAGAAAAATGTCATTCACTCCACTTTCCCTCCATACTAGATTGAAATGGTCTTGGAATTACAGTATCTGGGACCAAAAAGCGTCCGAGATCGGTCTGGATTCCTGTTCAGAGCAGGAGCGCACGGCGTCATTGGTTGCTATGACGCTGTGAACTTCATGTCGCTGCTGCACTACAGTAATACACTATACGAGGGTATTACTGTAGTGCAGTGACGGCATTGATGCGCACAGCGTCATAGCAACCAATGACGCCGTGCGCTCCTGCTCTGAACAGGAATCCAGCCCGGACCGCTCTCGGTCGCGGAACGCGGCCATGTGCATTCAGCCTAAGTCTAATAAATATATACACTAATGTAAAGCTGATTTCTGGTCCTCGATAATTCCAAGATCACTCCAATAAGTTATGTAAGGGGCCTGGAGTAAATGACTCTGCCTGTGGCCCCCTTTAGCTACAAGCATACCCCCAAATAAAGATCCTCCAGAGAGCCTCTAGATGAAACACCCCAAATGACAGCCAACAGATCCTAGCCATTAACCCCTTAAAAACTTGCTTATTCCGAGGAGCTCTTTTCATCGCCATTCCTTGATTTGGGCATCTTGACAAGCCAGCTTGAAGAGGGACATGAGGAGATATTGTGCCCTGATTCCCAAACTCTGGAATATCCACAGTCACAGAAGATGACGGTGGGGAACGGCAATTAGTGTTTCATGAGGTGGATGATGATGATGAGACACAGTTGCCAATAAGTCAACCGCAATAAGTGTCTCAAGAGGTTCATGATGAGGATGAGACGCAGTTGTCAATAACTGAGGTTGTTGTTAGGTCAACAAATCAGGAGGATAACCAGAGTGAGGAAGTGGAAGAGGAGGTGGTGGACAATGAAGTCACTGACCCAACCTGGGAAGGTGGCAAGCAGAGCAAGGACAGCAGTACGGAGAGGGAGGGATCTGCAGCACCGCAACAGACTGGAAGAGGCAGTGGGGTCGCAAAAGGGAGAAGACGGGCCACACCAAACAGGCCCGCAACTGTTCACCAGTCTGGTGCTTTTTTGAGGAAAGTGCAGACGATAAAAGAATTGTCATTTGCAACCAGTGCAGTACCAAAATGAGCAGAGGAGTGAACACCACCAGCATGATCCGCCACATGGCATCAAAGCACCCTAATAGGTGGGCCGAACTCCTAGGTCCACAATCGGTGTCTGCGGGTCACACCACTACCGCCTTTTTCCCTGTGTTGCCTGTTGGCCAACCCCCTGTACAACCCCCTGTCCTCCCGCCATGCACCTGGACCTTTGCAAGCACCATCAGCTAGCACATTCACTTCTGTGTCCCAGCGCAGCATACAGATGTCTATACCCCAGGCCTTTGAATGAAATGAACTAGATGTGCTCTACCTGCAGACTGTCAGCTTTAATTTGAGGGTATTTACATCCAAATCAGGTGAACCGTGCAGGAATTACAGCAGTTTGCATATGTGCCTCCCACTTGTTAAGGGACCAAAAGTAATGGGACTGAATAATAATCATAAATCAAATTTTCACTTTTTAATACTTGGTTGAAAATCATTTGCAGTCAATTATAGCCTAAAGTCTGGAACGCATAGACATCACTAGAGATGTCCCGAACTATTCGCCGGCGAACAGTTCCCGGCGAATACCGCATGTTCACGGTCGCTGCGGCGGGCGAACATATGCGATGTTCGGTCCGCCTCCTATACGTCATCATTGAGCAAACTTTGACCCTGTACCTCACAGTCAGCAGACACATTCCAGCCAATCAGCATACCCTCCCTCCCAGACCCTCCCACCGCCTATCAAAAAGCAAGGACAGCATCCATCTTAGATTAATTCTGAAGCTGCAGTGTCACAAAGTTGTAATCGCAATGCGATTAATACAGGTTATATTAATCGCATTGCGATTACAACCTAGAGCTGGGTTCCTAATGGTTATATTGATAGAATATAACGAAGATTGAGAATATAGTGCTATATTCGTTCTCAATTCTAGCAATACAACCATTAGGAACTCAGATCTAAGTTATAATCGCAATGCGAATAATGCAGGTTATATTAATCGCATTGCGAATTCAACTTAGAGCTAAGTTCCTAATGGTTGTATTGCTAGAATTGACGAATATAACGAATATAGCACTATATTCTCAATCTTCGTTATATACTAGCAATACAACCATTAGGAACCCAGCAGCTCTAAGTTGAATTCGCAATGCGATTAATGTAACCTGCATTATATTGCATTGCGATTACAACTTAGATCAAATATAGCACTATATTCTCAATCTTCGTTATATTCTAGCAATACAACCATTAGGAACCCAGCAGCTCTAAGTTGTATTCACGTACGAATGAAACTTAAAGTTGTATTAACGAAGTTAACGAATATGGAATATAGCAGTGCTAAGTTGAAATCGCAATGCGATTAATTTAAGTTCTATAAATCGCATTGCGATTTCAACTTACCACACTCTGCGTCAACTACGTTATTTTCCATGGGAGTTTTGCCATGGATCCCCCTCCGGCATGCCACAGTCCAGGTGATCGTCCCCTTGAAACAACTTTTCCATCACTATTGTGGCCACAAAGAGTCCCTGTGGGTTTTCAAATTCGCCTTCCTATTGAAGTCTATCGCGGTTCGCCCGGTTCGCACGGTTGGCGAACATTTGCGGAAATTCGCGTTCGCCGTTCGCAAATGGAAAATTAAATGTTCGCAACATCTCTAGACATCACCAGATGCTGGGTTTCATCCCTGGTGATGCTCTGCCAGGCCTCTACTGCAACTGTCTTCAGTTCCTGCTTGTTCTTGGGGCATTTTCCCTTCAGTTTTGTCTTCAGCAAGTGAAATGCATGCTCAATCGGATTCAGGTCAGGTGATTGACTTGGCCATTGCATAACATTCCACTTCTTTCCCTTAAAAAACTCGTTGGTTGCTTTTGCAGTATGCTTTGGGTCATTGTCCATCTGCACTGTGAAGCGCTGTCCAATGAGTTCTGAAGCATTTGGCTGAGTATGAGCAGATAATATTGCCCGAAACACTTCAGAATTCATCCTGCTGCTTTTGTCAGCAGTCACATCATCAATAAATACAAGAGAAGCAGTTCCATTGGCAGCCATACATGCCCACGCCATGACACTACCACCACAATGCTTCACTGATGAGGTGGTATGCTTAGGATCATGAGCAGTTCCTTTCCTTCTCCATACTCTTCTCTTCCCATCACTCTGGTACAAGTTGATCTTGGTCCCATCTGTCCATAGGATGTTGTTCCAGAACTGTGAAGGCTTTTATAGATGTCGTTTGGCATACTCTAATCTGGCCTTCCTGTTTTTGAGGCTCGCCAATGGTTTACATCTTGTGGTGAACCCTCTGTATTCACTCTCGTGAAGTCTTCTCTTGATTGTCAAAGTCAACACACATACATCTACCTCCTTGAGAGTGTTCTTGATCTGGCCAACTGTTGTGAAGGGTTTTTTCTTCACCAGGGAAATAATTCTTCGGTCATACACGACAGTTGTTTTCTGAGTAGAGTTGAGCGGACACCTGGATGTTCGGGTTCAAGAAGTTCGGCCGAACTTCCCGAAAATGTTCGGGTTCGGGATCCGAACCCGATCCGAACTTCGTCCCGAACCCGAACCCCATTGAAGTCAATGGGGACCCAAACTTTTTGGCACTAAAAAGGCTGTAAAACAGCCCAGGAAAGGGCTAGAGGGCTGCAAAAGGCAGCAACATGTAGGTAAATCCCCTGCAAACAAATTTGGACAGGGAAATGAATAAAAATAAAAATTAAATAAATAAAAATGAACCAAAATCAATTGGACAGAGGTCCCATAGCAGAGAATCTGGCTTCACGTCACCCACCACTGGAACAGTCCATTCTCAGATATTTAGGCCCCGGCACCCAGGCAGAGGAGAGAGGTCCCGTAACAGAGAATCTGTCTTCATGTCAGCAGAGAATCAGTCTGCATGTCATAGCAGAGAATCAGGCTTCACGTCAGCCACCACTGCAACAGTCCATTGTCATAAATTTAGGCACAGCACCCAGGCAGAGGAGAGAGGTCCCGTAACAGACAATCTGGCTTCATGTCAGCAGAGAATTAGTCTGCATGTCATAGAAGAGAATCAGGCTTCACGTCAGCCACCAATGCAACAGTCCATTGTCAGATATTTAGGCCCAGCACCCAGGCAGAGGAGAGAGGTCCCGTAACAGAGGATCTGGCTTCATATCAGCAGAGAATCAGTCTGCATGTCATAGCAGAAAATCAGGCTTCACGTCACCCACCACTGTAAGAGTCCATTTTCATAAATTTAGGCCCAGCACCCAGGCAGAGGAGAGAGGTCCCGTAACAGACAATCTGGCTTTATGTCAGCAGAGAATCAGTCTTCATATCATAGCAGAGAATCAGGCTTCACGTCACCCACCACTGTAAGAGTCCATTTTCATAAATTTAGGCCCAGCAGCCAGGCAGAGGAGAGAGGTCCCGTAACAGACAATCTGGCTTCATGTCAGCAGAGAATCAGTCTTCATGTCATAGCAGAGAATCAGTCTTCATGTCATAGCAGAGAATCAGGCTTCACGTCACCCACCACTGTAAGAGTCCATTTTCATAAATTTAGGCCCAGCACCCAGGCAGAGGAGAGAGGTCCCGTAACAGACAATCTGGCTTCATGTCAGCAGAGAATCAGTCTTCATGTCATAGCAGAGAATCAGGCTTCACGTCATAGCAGAGAATCAGGCTTCACGTCACCCACCACTGTAAGAGTCCATTTTCATAAATTTAGGCCCAGCACCCAGGCAGAGGAGAGAGGTCCCGTAACAGACAATCTGGCTTTATGTCAGCAGAGAATCAGTCTTCATGTCATAGCAGAGAATCAGGCTTCACGTCACCCACCACTGCAACAGTCCATTTTCATAAATTTAGGCCCAGCACCCAGGCAGAGGAGAGAGGTCCCGTAACAGACAATCTGGCTTCATGTCAGCAGAGAATTAGTCTGCATGTCATAGCAGAGAATGAGGCTTCACGTCAGCCACCACTGCAACAGTCCATTGGCATATATTTAGGCCCAGCACACAGGCAGAGGAGAGAGGTCCCGTAACAGAGGATCTGGCTTCATGTCAGCAGAGAATCAGTCTGCATATAATAGCAGAAAATCAGGCTTCACGTCAGCCACCACTGCAACAGTCCATTGTCAGATATTTAGGCCCAGCACCCAGGCAGAGGAGAGAGGTCCCGTAACAGAGGATCTGGCTTCATGTCAGCAGAGAATCAGTCTGCATGTCATAGCAGAAAATCAGGCTTCACGTCAGCCACCACTGCAACAGTCCATTGTCAGATATTTAGGCCCCGGCACCCAGGCAGAGGAGAGAGGTCCCGTTAAAGAGGATCTGGCTTCATGTCAGCAGAGAATCAGTCTGCATGTCATAGCAGAAAATCAGGCTTCACGTCAGCCACCACTGCAACAGTCCATTGTCAGATATTTAGGCCCAGCACCCAGGCAGAGGAGAGAGGTCCCGTAACAGAGGATCTGGCTTCATGTCAGCAGAGAATTAGTCTGCATGTCATAGCAGAGAATCAGGCTTCACGTCACCCAACATTGGAACAGTCCATTGGCATATATTTAGGCCCCGGCACCCAGACAGAGGAGAGGTTCATTCAACTTTGGGTAGCCTCGCAATATAATGGTAAAATGAAAATAAAAATAGGATTGAATGAGGAAGTGCCCTGGAGTCCAATAATATATGGTTAAGGGGAGGTAGTTAATGTCTAATCTGGACAAGGGACGGACAGGTCCTGTGGGATCCATGCCTGGTTCATTTTTATGAACGTCAGCTTGTCCACATTGGCTGTAGACAGGCGGCTGCGTTTGTCTGTAATGACGCCCCCTGCCGTGCTGAATACACGTTCAGACAAAACGCTGGCCCCCGGGCAGGCCAGCACCTCCAAGGCATAAAAGGCTAGCTCTGGACACGTGGACAATTTAGAGACCCAGAAGTTGAATGGGGCCGAACCATCAGTCAGTACGTGGAGGGGTGTGCACAAGTACTGTTCCACCATGTTAGTGAAATGTTGCCTCCTGCTAACACGTTGCGTATCAGGTGGTGGTGCAGTTAGCTGTGGCGTGTTGACAAAAGTTTTCCACATCTCTGCCATGCTAACCCTGCCCTCAGAGGAGCTGGCCGTGACACAGCTGCCTTGGCGACCTCTTGCTCCTCCTCTGCCTTGGCCTTGGGCTTCCACTTGTTCCCCTGTGACATTTGGGAATGCTCTCAGTAGCGCGTCTACCAACGTGCGCTTGTACTCGCGCATCTTCCTATCACGCTCCAGTGCAGGAAGTAAGGTGGGCACATTGTCTTTGTAGCGTGGATCCAGCAGGGTGGCAACCCAGTAGTCCGCACAGGTTAAAATGTGGGCAACTCTGCTGTCGTTGCGCAGGCACTACAGCATGTAGTCGCTCATGTGTGCCAGGCTGCCCAGGGGTAAGGACAAGCTGTCCTCTGTGGGAGGCGTATCGTCATCGTCCTGCCTTTCCCCCCAGCCACGCACCAGTGATGGACCCGAGCTGCGTTGGGTGCCACCCCGCTGTGACCATGCTTCATCCTCATCCTCCTCCACCTCCTCCTCATCCTCGTCCTCCTCGTCCTCCAGTAGTGGGCCCTGGCTGGCCACATTTGTACCTGGCCTCTGCTGTTGCCAAAAACCTCCCTCTGAGTCCCTTCGAAGAGACTGGCCTGAAAGTGCTAAAAATGACCCCTCTTCCTCCTCCTCCTGGGCCACCTCCTCTTCCATCATCGCCCTAAGTGTTTTCTCAAGGAGACATAGAAGTGGTATTGTAACGCTGATAACGGTGTCATCGCCACTGGCCATGTTGGTGGAGTACTCGAAACAGCGCAACAGGGCACACAGGTCTCGCATGGAGGCCCAGTCATTGGTGGTGAAGTGGTGCTGTTCTGTAGTGCGACTGACCCGTGCGTGCTGCAGCTGAAACTCCACTATGGCCTGCTGCTGCTCGCACAGTCTGTCCAGCATGTGCAAGGTGGAGTTCCACCTGGTGGGCACGTCGCATATGAGGCGGTGAGCGGGAAGGCCGAAGTTACGCTGTAGCGCAGACAGGCGAGCAGCAGCAGGATGTGAACGCCGGAAGCGCGAACAGACGGCCCGCACTTTATGCAGCAGCTCTGACATGTCGGGGTAGTTGTGAATGAACTTCTGCACCACCAAATTCAGCACATGCGCCAAGCAAGGGATGTGCGTCAAACTGGCTAGTCCCAGAGCTGCAACGAGATTTCGCCCATTATCACACACCACCAGGCCGGGCTTGAGGCTCACCGGCAGCAACCACTCGTCGGTCTGTTGTTCTATACCCCGCCACAACTCCTGTGCGGTGTGGGGCCTGTCCCCCAAACATATGAGTTTCAGAATGGCCTGCTGACGTTTACCCCGGGCTGTGCTGAAGTTGGTGGTGAAGGTGTGTGGCTGACTGGATGAGCAGGTGGAAGAAGAGGAGGAGGAAGCCGAGAAGGAGGAGGTGGCAACAGGAGGCAAAGAATGTTGCCCTGCGATCCTTGGCGGCGGAAGGACGTGCGCCAAACAGCTCTCCGCCTGGGGCCCAGCTGCCACTACATTTACCCAGTGTGCAGTTAGGGAGATATAGCGTCCCTGGCCGTGCTTACTGGTCCACGTATCTGTGGTTAGGTGGACCTTGCTACAGATGGCGTTGCGCAGTGCACACTTGATTTTATCGGATACTTGGTTGTGCAGGGAAGGCACGGCTCTCTTGGAGAAGTAGTGGCGGCTGGGAACAACATACTGTGGGAAAGCAAGCGACATGAGCTGTTTGAAGCTGTCTGTGTCCACCAGCCTAAATGACAGCATTTCATAGGCCAGTAGTTTAGAAATGCTGGCATTCAGGGCCAGGGATCGAGGGTGGCTAGGTGGGAATTTACCCTTTCTCTCAAATGTTTGTGAGATGGAGAGCTGAACGCTGCCGTGTGACATGGTTGAGACGCTTGGTGACGGAGGTGGTGGTGGTGTTGGTGGTACATCCCCTGTTTGCTGGGCGGCAGGTGCCAACGTTCCTCCAGAGGCGGAGGAAGAGGCCGAGGCGGCAGCAGCAGAAGAGGCCGAGGCGGCAGCAGCAGAAGAGGTAGCAGGGGGAGCCTGAGTGACTTCCTTGGTTTTAAGGTGTTTACTCCACTGCAGTTCATGCTTTGCATGCAGGTGCCTGGTCATGCAGGTTGTGCTCAGGTTCAGAATGTTAATGCCTCGCTTCAGGCTCTGATGGCACAGCGTGCAAACCACTCGGGTCTTGTCGTCAGCACATTGTTTGAAGAAGTGCCATGCCAGGGAACTCCTTGAAGCTGCCTTTGGGGTGCTCGGTCCCAGATGGCGGCGGTCAGTAGCAGGCGGAGTCTCTTGGCGGCGGGTGTTCTGCTTTTGCCCACTGCTCCCTCTTTTGCTACGCTGTTGGCTCGGTCTCACCACTGCCTCTTCCTCCGAACTGTGAAAGTCAGTGGCACGACCTTCATTCCATGTGGGGTCTAGGACCTCATCGTCCCCTGCATCGTCTTCCACCCAGTCTTGATCCCTGACCTCCTGTTCAGTCTGCACACTGCAGAAAGACACAGCAGTTGGCACCTGTGTTTCGTCATCATCAGAGACATGCTGAGGTGGTATTCCCATGTCCTCATCATCAGGAAACATAAGTGGTTGTGCGTCAGTGCAGTCTATGTCTTCCACCGCTGGGGAAGGGCTAGGTGGATGCCCTTGGGAAACCCTGCCAGCAGAGTCTTCAAACAGCATAAGAGACTGCTGCATAACTTGAGGCTCAGTTTCCCTGATATGCATGGGGGTGATGTGACAGACTGATGGGGTTGGTTTTCAGGCGCCAACTGTGCGCTTTCTGCAGAAGACTGGGTGGGAGATAATGTGAACGTGCTGGATCCACTGTCGGCCACCCAATTGACTAATGCCTGTACCTGCTCAGGCCTTACCATCCTTAGAACGGCATTGGGCCCCACCATATATCGCTGTAAATTCTGGCGGCTACTGGGACCTGAGGTAGTTGGTACACTAGGACGTGTGGATGTGGCAGAACGGCCACGTCCTCTCCCAGCACCAGAGGGTCCACTAACACCACCACGACCATGTCCACGTCCGCGTCTCTTACTAGATGTTTTCCTCATTGTTATCGTTCACCACAACAACAAAAATATTATTTGGCCCAATGTATTGTATTCAAATTCAGCTGAATATAAATTTGAGGCCTAGTATTTAGGCGCTGGGTGACCGGTATAGATTTAGTGACAGAATTAGACTTGGAAATGCACAGTAGCGTGTGTGTGAAGTTATTCTGAATGACCCTATGTGCACCTTGAATATTATATACCCTTTTAGGGATAGATTTCAAATAGCTCTGATATAGCAGAAACCACTAAATTATGAAATTGCTAAATTGGGAATTGTATTTCAACCCAGAACAAAAAATGTGCTTTGACGGACACTAAATAACTTGCCCAGCCACAACAGTACAGCGGTAACGACAGATTTAGCGGGATATAAATTTGAGGCCTAGTATTTAGGCGTTAGGTGACCGGTATGGATTTACTAACAGAATTAGACTTGGAAATGCACAGTAGCGTGTGTGTGAAGTTATTCTGAATGACCCTATGTGCACCTTGAATATTATATACCCTTTTAGGGATAGATTTCAAATAGCTCTGATATAGCAGAAACCACTAAATTATGAAATTGCTAAATTGGGAATTGTATTTCAACCCTGAACAAAAAATGTGCTTTGACGGACACTAAATAACTTGCCCAGCCACAACAGTACAGCGGTAACGACAGATTTAGCGGGATATAAATTTGAGGCCTAGTATTTAGGCGCTGGGTGACCGGTATGGATTTACTAACAGAATTAGACTTGGAAATGCACAGCAGCGTGTGTGTGAAGTTATTCTGAATGACCCTATGTGCACCTTGAATATTATATACCCTTTTAGGGATAGATTTCAAATAGCTCTGATATAGGAGAAACCACTAAATTATGAAATTGCTAAATTGGGAATTGTATTTCAACCCTGAACAAAAAATGTGCTTTGACGGACACTAAATAACTTGCCCAGCCACAACAGTACAGCGGTAACGACAGATTTAGCGGGATATAAATTTGAGGCCTAGTATTTAGGCGCTGGGTGACCGGTATGGATTTAGTGACAGAATTAGACTTTGAAATGCACAGTAGTGTGTGTGTGAAGTTATTCTGAATGACCCTATGTGCACCTTGAATATTATATACCCTTTTAGGGATAGATTTCAAATAGCTCTGATATAGGAGAAACCACTAAATTATGAAATTGCTAAATTGGAAATTGTATTTCAACCCTGAACAAAAAATGTGCTTTGACGGACACTAAATAACTTGCCCAGCCACAACAGTACAGCGGTAACGACAGATTTAGCGGGATATAAATTTGAGGCCTAGTATTTAGGCGCTGGGTGACCGGTATGGATTTACTGACAGAATTAGACTGGGATATGGCCAAAAAATAACCACACTATTCCTGGTTAAATGCACTTGGTGTGACAGCTTGACCAACCACACTACTGAGGGTTAAATGTACTTGGTGACAGGCGCAGCTTGCCCCTGATGTAGTATATGGCCAAAAAATGAACAGACTATTGCTGGTTAAATGCACTTGGTGTGACAGCTTCACCCTGATGTAGGCTTTAGCCAAAAAACAACCACACCATTGAGGGTTAAATGCACTTGGTGACAGGCGCAGCTTGCCCCTGATGTAGTATATGGCCAAAAAATGAACAGACTATTGCTGGTTAAATGCACTTGGTGTGACAGCTTGACCAACCACACTACTGAGGGTTAAATGCACTTGGTGACGGGCGCAGCTTGCCCCTGATGTAATATATGGCCAAAAAATTAACAGACTATTGCTGGTTAAATGCACTTGGTGTGACAGCTTGACCAACCACACTACTGAGGGTTAAATGCACTTGGTGACGGGCGCAGCTTGCCCCTGATGTAGTATATGGCCAAAAAATGAACAGACTATTGCTGGTTAAATGCACTTGGTGTGACAGCTTCACCCTGATGTAGGCTTTAGCCAAAAAACAACCACACCATTGAGGGTTAAATGCACTTGGTGACAGGCGCAGCTTGCCCCTGATGTAGTATATGGCCAAAAAATAAACAGACTATTGCTGGTTAAATGCACTTGGTGTGACAGCTTCACCCTGATGTAGGCTTTAGCCAAAAAACAACCACACCATTGAGGGTTAAATGCACTTGGTCGCAGCTTGTGCTGGCGCACCACAAGACACAAAATGGCCGCCGATCACCCCAGAAAAAAGTGACTGACAAACGGTCTGGGCAGCCTAAAAACAGTGAGCAATTAAGTATCAGCAGCTCAATGACCCACAGCTGATTAATCAAGTCCTTTGGAGGAGTTAATCTGCCTAATCTCGCCCTGCTGTCGCAGCCGCAACCTCTCCCTACGCTAATCAGAGCAGAGTGACGGGCGGCGCTATGTGACTCCAGCTTAAATAGAGGCTGGGTCACATGGTGCTCTGGCCAATCACAGCCATGCCAATAGTAGGCATGGCTGTGACGGCCTCTTGGGGCAAGTAGTATGACGCTTGTTGATTGGCTGCTTTGCAGCCTTTCAAAAAGCGGCAAGAAAGCGTCACAAAAGCGCCAAGAAAGCGACGAACACCGAACCCGAACCCGGACTTTTACGAAAATGTCCGGGTTCGGGTCCGTGTCACGGACACCCCAAAATTCGGTACGAACCCGAACTATACAGTTCGAGTTCGCTCATCCCTATTTCTGAGGTCTTCTGGTGTTGCTGAGCTCACCGATGCATTCCTTCTTTTTAAGAATGTTCCATACAGTTGTTTTGGCCAGGCCTAATGTTCTTGCTATCTCTCTGATCGGTTTGTTGTGTTTTTTCAGCCTACTGACAGCTTGCTTCACTGATAGTGACAGCTCTTTGGATCTCATCTTGAGAGTTGACAGCAACAGATTCCAAATGCAAATAGCACTCTTGAAATTAACTCTGGACCTTTTATCTGCTCATTGTAATTTGGATAATGAGGGAATAACACAAACCTGGCCATGGAACAGCTGAGAAGCCAATTGTCCCATTACTTTTGGTCCCTTAACAAGTGGGAGGCGCACATGAAAACTGTGTTAATTCCTACTCCGTTCACCTGATTTGGATGTAAGTACCCTCAAATTAAAGCTGACAATCTGCAGTTGAAGCACATCTTGTTAGTTTCATTTCAAATCCATTGTGGTGGTGTATAGAGCCAAAAATGTTAGAATTGTGTCCATGTCCCTATATTTTTGGACCTGACTGTATATTGCTGCCAGATAAAACAATAGTCCTTAAAAGGACTTTTGGGTATCTAACAAGTTTTTTCACTAAAATATTACCATTTCACTCCCTACACTATCTGTCCCTTCTTCAGCACAGCTCTCCCTGACTAAGACTGAGCCGAACACGTGTCATCGGGTGCTATATAACACCCTATGACGCGTTCCAGACAGCCAATCACTGTAATGGCAGTATCCAACATGGCTATGGCATTACAGTGAGTGCCAGTACCTGCGTAGCAGCCAACAAACGTTTGTTGCATGCTCGCCCAACACTAGTAGAAATCCTAATTGTGCCAATTTGCACCACTTTATGGCAGGGGAGTTGCTAGGGTCTCAAACGATCCGGGGCCCAAGCCCCATTGAATATGGCCCTGTTCTCTAAGTCACCACCCCCTTCCCCCCACACACCACATTTTGCTGTACTTGCTTTATAGCAGGACATACCCAGACACATCCAGTGCCTCCAGTTGATGTCTCCTCTGATGTAGATCTTCTCTGTCATCATCTTCTCCGTTTGGTCCATACAACTTCTTTCAGACATGCCTCGTCTCTGCAGAGTGTGACACACAGACATCTTAGCTTCCTCACTTTTCTATCATCATCTCCCAACCTGGAGTCCCCACAGTATTATCCTGCTGCTCGCTGTGCTCCCCAATACCCCCAAATACTATCCAATAGAAACTTGATTGTGACTTTTGACTCTCCCTAAGATAATTAGGACCGCACATTGCCGGCACTAATAGAATATGCCTATTCTTGTCCGCAATTGCGGGTCCGCATTTCCGGAGCTGGGCTGCACATCGTGAATAGAAATGAATGGACCCTTGCGGACGTGTGAATGGACCCTTAAATAACCATTACTCCAATGCTCTGCATTTCCCTTTACTTACTTCTCCTCATGTAGCAGACCTCACCACAGCTTCTTCCCCCAGGTTTTCTCCTCTTCACTGCCGTCTTTGGCAATACAGTTGTATCTAGTTGGCAGGCAGGGCATGTTGAATGCTTTAACCTAGCAACTCCCCTGCTTAATAGATAGGTGTAGAAACATTAGTAAATCTGAGCCCTTGTTGTGAAACCCTTAAAGGGGTTATCTAACCCCTATAATGCCCCCCCAAAAGTTCCCCGTCACCACATACAGTTTATACTTAGCCCGCTCCCCAGCACCTGTGTCGCTCCTTTTGCCTGCACCGCCGCCATCATCACGGATGATGCTAGGGAGGCTTGTTCCCGTCACTCAACTTTTATTCATTTTCATATATTCCACTTTGTGAAAAATACATTGCTGCTGCTCCTTCCAGATGCAAACACTACTGCAATAACAGTCTAAAATAAATACAGCTGAGATGAAGTAGACTAACTTTAAATGCAAAATCCCTGAATTACAAGATGTATCTTTGACATGGCTTGTTAGCTTATCTGTAGTCATTATGCCCCAAACTATTTTTTCTGTTATTGCTGCGAGCTACCAACATATGGAACCCATGTAGCATATGGGCATGTGGAAAGCACTGACTTGCAATTAGTACATGAGAAATATAATTGTTTCAAGGATGTGTTTATTGTCAACTTGTTTACCAAAAAGTAAAACGCCCGAATCCAACCGAAAGGCGTTTGCTGCCTGCTTCATTTCCTCTAATATTAGCTGCTGGGAAAAAGAAGTCCACCACTGTTTCTCTAAACAGAAATGAAACAACTGTGTATATATGTAAATAACAGAAAATACTGTATATTAGCAGTAACCATTAACTATTGATTTATATACAGAAATGCAGTATGTCTGGAACTATATAAACAGCAAATTGAAAGCAAACAGGAGAAGAAAGCGCTGCCGGCACTGCTACACCTGACCAATATGCGGGATTAGGAGGAAGACACAAATGGTGCGGTTCAGTAAGTGGATACAGTGGTGCTCTGCTGAGGCATACACAATGGTATATTTGAAGGAGAGATGAGAAGAGACAACGGCACTCACCAATTCCAAAGTAAAACGTCCAGTTTATTATACTTGTTTAAAATAGGGTACAAGCAGGTCTGTGCACATAGATCACTGAAGGTACAGCCGTTTTACGCTAGACGCGCTTCATCGTGCCTTTCATGCTGTGGAGGTGAGTGACTGACCTAAAAAGGTCAGGTCAAGCCACTCCCCCTACCACGTCACATAGAGGAACAAGATATTAACTCATTCTATGCTCTTTGTAGTTTATGCCCTTTTCTGCCCCTGCGGCCAATTTTATATTGGAAAAAACTTCTCTTTGTTTGTTTTAGAGAGCACAAGCATAGCCTTAAAACAGAAATTGGAGCTACCAGATTAATACAGCATATGAAAGAAACGCACCAAAACCACGAGGACCTCTTACAGGTTGCAGGTCTAGAAATAGTGAAATTACCGCCACGTGGCGGAGACAGAAAAAAGCTTCTCCTGCAGAGAGAAGGATTATGGATTATTAAGATTATTAAGCGATGGGACCATTAGGTTTTAATGATAGGAATGATTTATCTGTTTTTGTTTGATACATTGTAATTCCCTGTTTTTATAGCGTATAGAATGAGTTCATATCTTGTTCCTCTATGTGACGTGGTAGGGGGAGTGGCTTGACTTGACCGTTTTAGGTCAGTCACTCCCCTCCACAGCATGAAAGGCATGATGAAGCGCGTCTAGCGTGAAACAGCTGTACCTTCAGTGATCTATGTGCACAGACCTGCTTGTACCCTATTTTAAACAAGTATAATAAACTTTACGTTTTACTTTGGAATTGGTGAGTGCTGCTGTCTCTTCTCATCTCTCCTTCAAATATTAACAGCAAATAACTATTGTATTATATTGTATTATATACAGAAATGCAGTACATCTAGAACTACAGGGTGGGCCATTTATATGGATACACCTTAATAAAATGGGAATGGTTGGTGATATTAACTTCCTGTTTGTGGCACATTAGTATATGTGAGGGTGGAAACTTTTCAAGATGGGTGGTGACCATGGCGGCATATGCTGTGAAGATACGAGATGTGCAGCACCTGAAACTACGGATACTGGAAGCTTGTGCTAGCATTTCTCCTGCAGTGTTGCTATCAGTGTGTGAAGAGTGGGAGAAGAGGGATGCATTGACAATCCAACACAATGGGCAGCACATTGAACACATTTTATAAGTGGTCAGAAACTTGTAAATAACTCATGAAAGAATAAAGTTACGTTAAAACCAAGCACACCATTGTTTTTCTTGTGAAATTCCCAATAAGTTTGATGTGTCAAATGACCCTCTTCCTATTGAAAAAACTAAAGTTGGATTCAAAATGGCTGACTTCAAAATGGCCACCATGGTCACCACCCATCTTGAAAAGTTTCCCCCCTAACATATATACTAATGTGCCACAAACAGGAAGTTAATATCACCAACCATTCCCATTTTATTAAGGTGTATCCATATAAATGGCCCACCCTGTAGATTTGCAGCAACTATAAATATAAATATACATGTTGGCTGGAAAAAGCACTAGGGAAGAAATAGGATGTTCATATGACCCTAAAAGGAAATGGAGGGGATGTCTTGCCCTTGTTTGCTCCCAGAATGCCTGGATGATCCAATCAGGCAAAGAAGTGCCCTTGCACAACGAACAGAACTTAATTCTGTGTTGGGCTCAGAAAAATGATCTTAGGGAGAGTCAATAGTCACAATCAAGTTTCTATTCTACTACCAAGGACATTAAAAAGGCGAAGGCTAGAATGAATAATTGAGTAGAATAGGGAAAGGCGTGGAAAGTTGTCAGCCAGGGAGTGAGAATTGAGGCGCTGAGGCTGGGTATCCCTGGCAGTACGTTCTAGTTGCATTTTCTGCCTTATAACACAGCAGCAACTACTGCAGAACCTAAAAAGCAGCTACCTGCAAGGACATTTCTTTTTTTCTTTTGCATTGTAATAGAAATACATTTTTTTTGCTGTGTGTGTTGGGGGGGGGGGGGGGGCAGGGAGTAAGCTCAAAACTGTACGACACGTGTGTGGTAATGTGAAATCCTAGGCCAAAATCCATGTAGCTGCATCTCCATACAGTTTCAATTTGCAGGGTAGCGGATAATAATAACTCTGAGTGATAATGTGAAATACTAGGCTAAATCTGTTTTGATGCATCTCCACACAGCTGAAATGTATTTTTTGGGGGGTTGAAGTTTGGGAAAACTGCATATACAGTCAGGTCCATAAATATTGGGACATCAACACAATTGTAACATTTTTGGCTCTCTACACCACCACAATGGATTTGAAATGAAACAAACAGGATGTGCTTTAACTGCAGACTGTCAGCTTTAATTTGAGGGTATTTACATCCAAATCAGGTGAACGGTGAAGGAATTACAACAGTTTGCATATGTGCAATGGACAATTGGTTTCTCAGTTGTTCCATGGTCAGGTCTGTGTTATTTCCTCATTATCCCAATTACAATGACCAGATAAAAGGTCCAGAGTTTATTTCAAGTGTGCTATTTGCATTCGGAATCTGTTGCTGTCAACTCTCAAGATGAGATCCAAAGAGCTGTCACTATCAGTGACGCAATCCATCATTAGGCTGAAAAAACAAAACAAACCCATCAGAGAGATAGCAAAAACATTTGGCGCGGCCAAAACGACTGTTTGGAACATTCTTAAAAAGATGGAATGCACCGGTGAGCTCAGCAACACCAAAAGACCCGGAAGACCACGGAAAACAACTGTGGTGGATGACCAAAGAATTATTTCCCTGGTGAAGAAAACACCCTTCACAACAGTTGGCCAGATCAAGAACTCTCTCCAGGAGGTAGGTGTAGGTGTATCAAAGTCAACAATCAAGAGAAGAATTCACCAGAGTGAATACAGACGGTTCACCACAAGATGTAAACCATTGGTGAGCCTCAAAAACGACATCTAAAAAAGCCTTCACAGTTCTGGAACAACATCCTATGGACAGTTGAGATCAAGATCAACTTGTACCAGAGTGATGGAAAGAGAAGAAAGAGTATGGAGAAGGAAAGGAACTGCTCATGATCCTAAGCATACCACCTCATCAGTGAAGCATGGTGATGGTAGTGTCATGGCGTGGGCATGTATGGCTGCCATTGGAACTGGTATTTATTGATGATGTGACTACTGAAAAAAGCAGCAGGATGAATTCTGAAGTGTTTCGTGCAATATTATCTGCTCATATTCAGCCAAATACTTCAGAACTCATTGGATGGCGCTTCACAGTGCAGATGGACAATGACCCAAAGCATACTGCGAAGGCAACCAAAGAGTTTTTTAAGGGAAAGAAGTGGAATGTTATGCAATGGCCAAGTCAATCACCTGACCTGAATCCGATTGAGCATGCATTTCAATTTCTGAAGACAAAACTGAAGGGAAAATGCCCCAAGAACAAGCAGGAACTGAAGACAGTTGCAGTAGAGGCCTGGCAGAGCATCACCAGGGATGAAACCCAGCGTCTGGTGATGTCTATGCGTTCCAGACTTCAGGCTGTAATTGACTGCAAAGGATTTGCAACCAAGTATTAAAAAGTGAAAGTTTGATTTGATTATTACTATGTCCCATTACTTTTGGTTCCTTAACAAGTGGGAGGCACATATGAAAACTGTTGTAATTCCTAAACCGTTCACCTGATTTGGATGTAAATGCCCTCGAATTAAAGCTGACAGTCTGCAGTTAAAGCACATCTTGTTCATTTCATTTCAAATCCATTGTGGTGGTGTATAGAGCCAAAAATGTTAGAATTGTGTTGATGTCCCAATATTTATGGACCTGACTGTATATGCAAATTTCACTGAATCAGCACCCATTTTTTTTGGTCTGCGGCAGAAACAGTTTATCGCAGCGCATTGCATTTCTATACTGTCTGAGTTGCCTCAGGCCCATATATTTTGAGAAATTGAAAATCAGTATATATACACATTTCACTAAATCAGCACCCAGTTTTCTTGTCTGCGGTTTAAAACGTTCATCGCAGTGCATTGCATTTCTGTACCGTCTGTGCACTTCAGGCCCATATATTGGGAATAATATAGGCATAAATATAAACAAGATCATAAAACAGTGTCTGTACTGCAGATAACAATAATCTGTGGCTAAAATACTGTCCAAAATCTGTGCTGTTCTGTGTCATATACTGCCCTGTATCTGAAAATTGTCTTTTGTGGACAGTAAAAAAAAAAAAACTGCGTCCCAACTAGTAAACAAATCCATAAATATGAAGAAGGCCAGCACTAAGGGACAGGGAAGTGGGCATTATGCTGATGGTTCAGGCAGAGGTCGGGCACTGGGCGCAATGAAACTGTGCCTGCTGCCAGTGCACCAAAAAAAAAAGTAATAAAACAGTACCCAGCTTCATGTCCAACTTAGCTAGGCGGCGCACGACAACACTGTCCAAGTCAGACCAGTGCGAACAGTTGGTCGGTTGACTTGCTGACGATAATGCTTCCAGTCGGCTAAGCACCACCCTTTCTTCCACCAAGTCCAGTCTCTCTAGCCAAGAGTCTGGTCAGCCAACTCCTCGCTCAGATCAACCTTCCTCCCACCATGTAGAGGCCTGCCAAACAAGTGATCCCACACTCGGATATTCCCAGGAGCTCTTTTCAGCTCCACTATTAGATTTGACCATCGTGGCCAGCATTCTTGAAGAGGGACCTGAGATATTGTGCCCTGATTCCCAACCTCTTGAGCCTTCACAGTCTCAAGAAGATGACGGTGGTGAACGTCAATCATTAGTTCACGAGGTGGATGACGATGAGACACAGTTGTCAATCACTGAGTTGTGACTAGGTCAAGACAGGAGCATGATCAGAGTGAGGAAGTGGAAGAGGAGTTGTTGGACGATGAGGTCATTGACCCAACATGGGAAGGTGAAAAGCCGAGCAGCATTTCCGCAAGTCGTCCACAGCTTCAGCCAGCCTGTCAACACTGCACCAGCGCTTGCGTCTTCTAGCTCACTGACTGCTGTGCAACGTGAGCACTCGCTGGAACTCTATATGTTGTCCAGGCTTTGTGAGCAGCAGAGGGCAGTTGTGGAATACCAGCTGCAACATGGTCGTCGCCTTTCAAGTCAACTGCCACTATTCACAAGCGAGGAGTGGGCATTGATGTCAGACCTATGTGAGATTTTAAAAAACTTTGAAGAATCCACACAGATGGTTAGTGGCGATAACTCTATTATCAGCGTAACCATCCCACTGCTGTGTCTACTCAAATGATCGCTGCTTACAATTAAGGACGACGCTCTGAATGTGGCAGACGAGGAACTGGCGGAGGACATCTCACAGGGTGATACCCAGACCACCCACAGTTCATCTTTACAGCACGAATTGAACCGTGAAGAGGAGGAGGAGGAGCAGGAGAAGGAGGAGATGGAGACTGTTGCCTCTGCTACTGAGGCTAGTACCCATGGCACTTTAATTCCATCTGTTCAGCATGGATGTACTGAAGAGGAGGAAGAGGAGATGGAGAGTCATCCTGATGTCGACATCTTGCCTGTTGGTACTCTGGCACACATGGCTGAATTCATGTTAGGCTGCCTTGCCCACGACCCTCGCGTTATACGCATTTTAGATAACACGGATTACTGGGTGTTCACCCTTCTCGACCCCCGCTACAAAGAAAACTTCTCATCTCTCATTCCTGTGGCGGAGAGGACGAGTAAAATGGTGCATTACCAGAAGGTACTTGTTCAGAGATTGCTCGGGAATTTTCCATTTGACTACGCTGAAGGCAGAGTCCGTACTTCCTTAGGCAATCGGGGAAGGGAGACAATGGGAGCACACAGCAGTTCCAACAAAGGCAGGGCAACACTCTCCAAGGCATGGGACACTTTTTCATGACACCCCGCCAGCAACCTCACCCTGAAGTGCGGCCTAGTGGTACAAGGAGGGAAACGTTTTGGAAAATGGTGAAGGAATACATAGCAGACCGTGTCAGCATCCTAAATGATCCCTCAGTGCCTTATAACTACTGGGTATCCAAGCTGGACAAGTGGCACGAACTTGCGCTCTACGCTTTGGAGGTGTTGGCCATTATAACAGATAAGCGTATCCGCTTGTCCACTGGCAATGCTGACAAATTGAGAAAACCCCATAAGGCCCTCACCTCCAATGTTTCATACGTCTGCTCAGCTGTAGGCCCTCACTACAATGTTTTATGGGGTTCGCTCACCTGTAAGCCCTCACCTCCAATGTTTCATACGGTCTGCTCAGCTGTAGGCCCTCATCTCCAATGTTTCATACGTCTGCTCAGCTGTAGGCCCTCACTCCAATGTTTCATACGATCTGCTCACCTGTAGGCCCTCACTCCAATGTTTCATACGGTCTGCTCACCTGTAAGCCCTCACTCCAATGTTTCATATGGTCTGCTCACCTGTAGGCCCTCACTACAATGTTTTATAGGGTTCGCTCACCTTCAGGCCCTCACTCCAATGTTTCATATGGTCTGCTCACCTGTAGGCCCTCACTCTAATGTTTCATATGGTCTGCTCAGCTGTAGGCCCTTACCTCCAATTTTTCATATGTCTGCTCAGCTGTAGGCCCTCACTACAATGTTTTATGGGGTCTGCTCACCATAAGGCCCTCACCTCCAATGTTTCATACGTCTGCTCACCTGTAGGCCCTCACTACAATGTTTTATGGGGTTCGCTCACCTGTAAGCCCTCACCTCCAATGTTTCATACGGACTGCTTAGCTGTAGGCCCTCATCTCCAATGTTTCATACGTCTGCTCAGCTGTAGGCCCTCACTACAATGTTTTATGGGGTTTGCTCACCATAAGGCCCTCACCTCCAATGTTTCATATGGTCTGCTGAGCTGTAGGCCCTCACCTCCAATGTTTCATACGTCTGCTGAGCTGTAGGCCCTCACTCCAATGTTTCATATGGTCTTCTCAGCTGTAGTCCCTCACTCCAATGTTTTATGGGGTTTGCTCACCTTCAGGCCCTCACCTCTAATGTTTCATACGGTCTGCTCAACTATAGGCCCCTACTCCAATGTTTCATACGGTCTGCTCAGCTGTATGCCCTCACCTCCAATGTTTCATACGTCTGCTCAGCTGTAGGTCCTCACTACAATGTTTTATGGGGTTTGCTCACCTTCAGGCCATCTCCAATGTTTCATACGGTCTGCTCAGTTGTAGGCCCTCACTAGAATGTTTCATACGGCTGCTCAGCTGTAGGCCCTCACTACAATGTTTTATGGGGTTTGCTCACCATAAGACCCTCACTACAACGTTTTATCAGGTTTGCTCACCTGTAGGCCCTCACCTCCAATGTTTTATATGGTCTGCTGAGCTGTAGGCCCTCATTCCTATGTTTCATATGGTCTGCTGAGCTGTAGGCCCTCACTCCGAAATTTCATACGGTCTGCTCAGCTGTAGGCCCTCACTCCAATGTTTCATACGATCTGCTCACCAGTAGGCCCTCACTACAATATTTTATGGGGTTTGCTCACCTTCAGGCCCTCACCACCAGTGTTTCTTATGGTCTACTCTGCTGTATGCCCTCACTCTAATGTTTTATATGGTCTGCTCACCTGTAGGCCCTCACTCCAATGTTTCATATGGTCTGCTCAGCTGTAATCCCTCACTAGAATGTTTTATGGGGTTTGCTCACCATAAGGCCCCCACCTCCAATGTTTCATACGTCTGCTCAGCTGTAGGCCCTCACTCCAATGTTTCATACGATCTGCTCACCAGTAGGCCCTCACTACAATGTTTTATGAGGTTTGCTCACCTTCAGGCCCTCACCACCAATTTTTCATACGGTCTACTCTGCTGTATGTCCTCACTCCAATGTTTCATATGGTCTGCTCAGCTGTAGGCCCTCACCTCCAATGTTTCATACGTCTGCTCAGTTGTAGGCCCTCACTAGAATGTTTTATGGGGTTTGCTCACCATAAGGCCCTCACCTCCAATGTTTCATACGTCTGCTCAGCTGTAGGTCCTCACTACAATGTTTTATGGGGTTCGCTCACCTGTAAGCCATCACTTTCAATGTTTTATACGGTCTGCTCAGCTGTAGTCCCTCACCTCCAATGTTTCATACGTCTGCTCAGCTGTAGGCCCTCACTACAATGTGTTATGGGGTTTGCTCACCATAAGGCCCTCACTACAATGTTTTATGGGGTTTGCTCACCATAAGGCCCTCACTACAATGTTTTATGGGGTTTGGTCACCTGTAGGCCCTCACCTCCAATTTTTCATATGTCTGCTCAGCTGTAGGCCCTCACTACAATGTTTTATGGGGTTTGCTCACCATAAGGCCCTCACCTCCAATGTTTCATACGTCTGCTCAGCTGTAGGCCCTCACTCCAATGTTTCATACAGTCTGCTCAGCTGTAGGCCCTCAACTCCAATGTTTCATATAGTCTGCTCAGCTGTAGGCCCTCACTCCAATGTTTTATGGGGTTTTCTCACCTTCAGGCCCTTACCTCCAATGTTTCATACAGTCTGCTCAGCTGTAGGCCCTCAACTCCAATGTTTTATACAGTCTGCTCAGCTGTAGGCCCTTACCTCCAATGTTTCATACGTTTGCTCAGCTGTAGGCCCTCACCTTTAATGTTTTATGGGGTTTTCTCCCCTTCAGGCCCAACATCCAATGTTTCATATGGTCTACTCAGCTGTAGGACAATGCCTCCAGTGTTTCATACGATCTGCTCAGCTGTAGGCCCTCACTACAATGTGTTATGGGGTTTGCTCAGCTTCATGTCCTCAACCATAATATTTAAGATGGTCAGCTGAGCAGCAGGCCCTTACCCGTAATGTTTTAGAGGGTAACCAGCAGGCACTTGCTTCTAATGTTTTTTGAGGGTCAGCAGCAGGCTATTATTAATAAAGGGTGTGTATGATGCCCTTATTTATGTGTAATAAAAGGTGCATTGGAGTGCCTGTTCCTAATTTTTGGCAGGCCTTTTACTTAGTGCATAGGCTATATGAGTGTAGGAGACCCATTAACTGAACAGTTGTAGCACCATGTGAATCAGGCCCTCCTTTATGTGATATAGAGGCTGTATCTCTTTTTACTTGTAATTTTTGGCAGCACTTACACTGTATATACAATTGATTCAAGAATATAACAATTTTTCCTCTAAAAAGGATATTTTATTTGTGCTTTTTTTTTTTTTTTTGTCAGTCTGTAAAAGTGCTGTACGACTCGGACAACATGGTTCCCAGCAGCGACATTGGTGTCCAAGATGCATCCAGACATGGTCCCCCTGCTGTTCCTGATTGATTTCAGAGGTGTTTCCATCACTTTCAGACCTTTTCCTATGAATCAGGCACCCTCCCCTCATCCGAGCAGGGGGTGCGTGGTCGCCTCGCATTGACTACCATTATACTCGGGTGCTCAGCCGAGCACACGAATATTGAAATGTGTTCGGACCGAACACACGAACACTTTGGTGCTCGTTCATCACTAGTGCCATTACGTCTGGCTGGTAGCCTGTGTCACATGGTCTGTTATAGGTGTGGCTTGCAGCCTTATTTTACCGCACATTGCATTAGTGATCCTACTATGCAGGTATGTGGGAGCTTGGCTGCGAGTCGGATCTCAGCACCTATCAGAGCTTTTTCACACACCATAGGTAGTCTAGTGGTAGGACCTATTGCCTGCTGAGATACCTTGACGGTGGTGCAGAAGGGCTTTGATATGCTCCTGACGTGAACATGTTGGCGAAAGTCTCAGCTTTTAACATCAGCTTGAGAGGTTAGCCAGCATTGTCAGTTGCTTATCATTGTGGTGCACCTTTTTCAGTGAATTCTGCTGGCCAATATCCGATTGCTCCGACCCCACACACATACAATTGTAATACAATCAGATCTTATAAGTGTAACATTTAATGTGATATTTCCCCTTCAAAGACTTAAATACTTTTTGATCTTTTGTGGAGGACATTATGTTCCATACTTGTACTGTATGTAAAAAATGTGTGATTATATGCTTGCATCTTTATCCTGCAGCGCATTTTGGAGTGTGTCTACGATTGCACCTGTAAACATTCTGAGAAGCAGCGTATTGTGTTGGAGATCCGTTCCAACAGGCTACACCACAGCCTCAGGATACATCGCTGCGCTCATGAATAGGGACCCTATTATCACTAGGCCGCCCATTCAACATTGCCTTCTCATCTTTAGGTACTTACTGAGCCCCGATACGTGTGTGGAGCCTGGAACAGGGGCTACCACCTGTAATGTATTAATGTGTCTTTTTTGTTATACCTGATAACTGTGTGTGTGTGTTGATCACTGATTCACGTGTACCAACACCATATGTTATTGTATTGCCCCTCTGTATGTGCTCAATATTCCCCTGATGAGTTCTGACACAAAACATGGATGTAGGGATTAGCTGCACTAGGGCACAATAGGGCCAAGTAGCAAAAGGGCAAGGTTTCGGACGGGGTCGTTCTTATTAGAACGGGTGCTCCGTGAATAGAAACACTAGGGTCACGCTAGCACCCACATCTTAGGGCTGTCTAGTGACCTAGAACACACTAATACCCCTGTCTGGCGCTGACTGCTCTACCCTCAGTAACACCACATCTACTGAATATCTACAAAAACCGGAGGACTCCAGGAAAACGGTAGGACTACCGGTTATCTTAGGTGTCGCCGTGCACCGCGTAATTCACTATCCTTTGTGTTATCGTGCACTTTTTTGTTATCAAATAAGAATATCTAGGGACTTTTTTCTATCAAATTAATTAAATTTAAAGTTTTAATAAGAATCACCATCCCCACTCTGTCTGTGTAATCTCAATTATAGGTGATTAAGTCATCAATTTACATATAGCTTCCATCTAGTTGTATAGATACGTTCCAACCTCAAAAGGAAGTTCAGTGTCATGCACCAAAAAGATCATCAAAAAATGGTCAGATCTGAAGCGGAGGAACCCGAAGTTAATCCAAGAAATCTGTGACCGCACATGCCCAGGTACAATGCTTACATTACTTTCGCTCCATTAGTTCCATTATTGAACTGACAGGAGTGGTGCGGCTGATCTGCTTAGGGTTTGGGATTGCTAGAGGATCGACTTAAGGCCAGAGCACTTGATGGGAGACAGGTCTATTTGGGGAAAATTCATTTTAAGTAGCTTGTTAAGCCAGCCTGAAAATAAGTGTTTTTAATGCATGTTTAAAGGTATAAAATTTGTGAATTGATCTGATATTCCGGGGCAGAGTATTCCATAGAGTAGGTGCAGCTCTAGAAAAGTCTTGAAGATGGGAGAGAGAGATACGACTTTAGGAGGTTATGAATCTTCGGTTGCTAACAGAACGGAGAGCACGAGAGGGGTGGTAGATGGACATGGGGGAGGAGATGCATGGAGGTGCAGGACTGTGGAGAACTTTATGGGTGAGGGTGACAAGTTTGAACTGTATTTTCTGGCAGATGTTCAACCAGTTAAATGACTGGCACAGGCTAGTAGCATCAGTGTCATGGTTGGGTTGATAGATGAGCCTGGCTGCAGCATTTAGGACAGCCTGAAGGGCAGAGAGTTTAGAAAGAGGGAGACTGATTTTTTTATGCGTTGCAGTATTCCAGATGAGAATGAATCAAGGCAGCAAGTTTTTGTGATTTCCACCATATGAAAAGGGTGTATTCTGGCAAAATGTTTAAGGTGCAGACGACCAGATCATGTAATTGATTGAATATGTTGAAGAAGGTTAATGTCAGAGTAAAATGCGTCCCAAAGTCGGGCGGCTTGTTGCACCACAGTTCTGATAGTTCTGCATACCTAAATTAAAATATCAAGTTTAGATGGGTTAGGCTACTTTCACATTGGCGTTCTGGGTCTGCTTGTGACATCCGTTTCAGGGCTATCACAAGCGGCCCAAAACGAATCAGTTTAGCCCTAATGCATTCTGAATGGATAAGGATCCGTTCAGAATGCATCAGTTTGCCTCCGATCGGTCTCCATTCCGCTCTGGAGGCGGACACCAAAAACGCTGCTTGCAGCATTTTGATGTCTGTCTGACAAAACTGAGCCAAACGGATCCGTCCTGACACAATATGGTGCAATTAAAAAAACGGATCCGCCTCCCATTGACTTTCAATGTAAGTCAAAACGGATCCGTTTGCATTATCATGGTAATGCGAACGGATCCATTCTGAACGGATACAAGCGTTTGCATTATAGGTGCGGATTCATCTGTGCAGATAACAGACGGATCCACACCTAACGCAGGTGTGAAAGTAGCCTAAGGAGATGGGGGAAAGACAACAAGGTCAGCTTTAGATACAGAGAGGACATGATGTTACAGGCCGCTGCCAGACAATTGCTGGTGTTGTGGAGTAAAGCAGGGGTGATGTCAGGGGATGACGTGCATAGTTGGGTGTGTAAAGCATAGAGATGTGTATATACATAAACTGCAAACATCATTCTGTATTCCAGTAAAAGGATCCATCCATCATTACATTACATACTTCCCACACTTAAAGGGGTTGTCCAGGTTCAGAGCTGAACTCGGACATACTTCTATTTTCACCCAGGCAGCCCATCTGACATCGGAGCAGTTCATGCTCCGATGCTCTCCTTTGCCCTGAGTTAAATCACGCAGGGCAAAGGCATTTTTTTGAGATCCGGCGATGTACCGGGCTCTCCATGGGGCTGCCAGGAAGCCCGGTGATGTCACCAGCACTGATGGGCGGGATTTAGTGCAGCCCTAGCCTGTAAAACGATGACATCGCCGAACGGGCAGAAGCTTCCTTCCGAAAGTGTGTGATTGTAAACAAAATATCCCTTGGCCTGTGCGATCCAGCGCAGGGCAAAGGAGATCATCGGAGTATGAACTGCTCCGATGCTCAAGTCAGGAGAACTGCCGGGGTGAAATTATGGGTATGTCCATGTTCAGCTCTTAGCCTGGACAACCCCTTTAATTGGCATTTGTTCTGAGTAAATTAGTCAGTTGTTTGTCTAAATTCTGAATAATGTGTGACTACAGGGGTTCCCGTTCCATCAATACGCAGCAGGGTTTCCTTCAAGCATCGGCAGGTGGCGAGGAGCAGGAGAAGGGAGTGCAGGCTGGACTGTGCCAGGAGCTGCAGCCTCAGGCGACAGACATACATGATGTGAGCGAAGAGGTGGAGGTTGAAGACAGTGGACCCTCCCAGCCACCACAAGAACCCCCACCGCTCCTGATGATGACAATTAAAGGGAAGAGGAGGTTGTTACCAACCCTCGCCAAGAGGGTTAATATGTGCACATAGCAATATAATTCTGTATCTATGCCATGTAATCTGAATTGCAAGTAAGTTTCATATATTTTTTAATCCTAACAGTACTGATGTCTTTGAAAAAAAAATTGCGAATGATTCAGCGGGAGCATGATGCCAGGAAAGAAATGCGGAGGCTGACAGCAAAGATGAAGGCGCAGCACCTTAAACAAGGGACCTGTTTAGAATGTATAACCAACTAAAAAAAGGTGCCATAGAGGCATGTTTGTTAATAAATTATTTTTTGGTTCTGTTCTAATGTCTGACTGAATTCTTTCATATTGTTTTGTGTTAGCATGATTTCTGTCTGTCCTGATCCTATTGAGTTTAGTGTAGGCCGTTTACTCCACTGTTACCTTAACGTGCTGTTGTTGTCTGTCCTGATCTGGATGACTTTGCCCCAGGACTCAAGGGGCCTTCCTGCAACCTAATAACTTAAAATTGATGTATAAAATAACAATATGAAACATTCGAGAGCAAACGTTTAAACGTAACAAAATATTTATTAACAATAACAAAGTAGTGCAAATTAAAAAAAGGCCTCTAAAGGCAAAGTTGTCACGAGGGTGTCAAGAGCCACGTCTGACTCCGTTGTACCCGGGGTCAGGAGGTCGCAGCGGTTGGCTGCACGCTCTATGTAAGATAGGGATGTTTCCTTATTGTAGCTTTCTGGGTTTGCTTTGCGAACCCTTTTGGCTCACTCAGGGATCCGTAGCTCCTTCTCTCAGCTGTTCCTTGTCCAGCACTCCCAATCCTCCTTATATTCCCCTCTCACACTTCTCTGGTTGCCAGATATAGAGCTTCCTGCCTGGACATCTATTCTGACCCACTGGAGCTGTGTTGCTGCGTTCTCTGGTAGTTGATCCAGAACGCTACCCTCCGGATCCCTGTTGGACCTTTGTGGACAGTTGTCGTCCACCTGGGTGTTTGTGTTTGTCTGTGTTTGTCTGTCCTCTCCCTGGTGTTTCCCTCTTAGTGTCAGTGGTGAGGACTAGCAATCCCACCGGCCCGTTCATTATCTAGGGTTCATTTCAGGGAAAGCCAGGGTTTAGGCACGTGATCGCCGCACGGGTGAGGAACCCGTCTAGGGACGTCAGGGCAGTCAGGTGCCAGTCGCAAGGAGAGTTAGGGGTCACCACCTTTCCCTCTCCCTTTGGCAGGGCTTTCCCTTTTTCCTCCCTGTGCGTGTTGCCGGTCATTACAAAAGTGTGGAGTTCTTTCTGGATGTCCAGCAACTCCTTGTTCCAGTTCTTACACTGCTCCTCCAGCTTCATTACTTTTTTATCCAGCTTACGCTGCTGTTGGTGTAGCCTCCGTATAAGTACCCCTACTTCTTTTTGCTGTTCTTTTATAGCCAGCATTGCCTTAGCTTCAGCATGTTGATGTTGTATGATTTTTCTTTTTAGTTTTCGAACAACTGTTAAAAAAAATTTACATTGACTTTCAATTAAGATTAAGGCAGTTAGTGGTTTGTGTGGAGTTGTGGTACAGTACTGACAATTTACAGAACAATAATTTAGTTTTATTATATTTATGATAGTTATATAATTGGTTAGTTAGTGATAGTTCACTATCGTATAATGCTATTTAGTTGGTTAGTTAATGCAAGTTCAGTAGAGAATAATAGTATTTAGTTGGTTTCTTTGAGATAAAAGAAGAATCTACAATTTCCTGTGACTAAGCATTTCTGTTGGACACTATGAAGAACACATGAAAGTTCTCATATTAAAAGATAACTTCAAATCCAAAAGAGCTAGAAGTATTTTGGAATACAAATTTAAACCACTACTTGACATTTTGAATACTGGACTGAATTTTTACCCGGGATTTATTACACACTACAAGATCTAAATAGCCTTCTATATGCATAGTCGTAGCATCAGGTCTCGGAGATAACATCAATTTAAAGACCATAAAACTTACTTAGCCCCTTATCTGTAAGATAATTACGGAATTATTATGATTGTCTTTGATATGTTTTTATCTTAGATTTCAAATGCCCATTCCTTCCCCCATGTCACCGTTCTTATTATATATATGCCAGATGAAGGGACTGAGAGGTCTTGGAAGCTCGCTATGTGACATAATAATTTATTTTTTTGCCATTAAAAGGTATCAAGCCGGCAATACTCCTATTCTGTTTCTCTTAATGAGAGCATTGAATTACTTTGTTATAGTTATGTAAAGTATAATGTGATTTAGGCCTCTTTCACACTTGCGTTGTCCGGATCCGGCGTGTACTCCACTTGCCGGAATTACACGCCGGATCCGGAAAAACGCAAGTGTACTGAAAGCATTTGAAGACGGATCCGTCTTCAAAATGCTTTCAGTGTTACTATGGCACCCAGGACGCTATTAAAGTCCTGGTTGCCATAGTAGGAGTGGGGAGCGGGGGAGCAGCATACTTACCATCCGTGTGGCTCCCGGGGCGCTCCAGAATGACGTCAGAGCGCCCCATGCGCATGGATCATGTGATCCATGCGATCACGTCATCCATGCTCCTGGGGCGCCCTGACATCACTCTGGAGCGCCCCAGGAGCCGTACGGATGGTAAGTATGCTGCTCCCCGCTCCCCACTACAGTTTACCATGGCTGCCAGGACTTTAGCGTCCCGGCAGCCATGGTAACCATTGAGAAAAAGCTAAACGTCGCATCCGGCAATGCGCCGAAACGACGTTTAGCTTAAGGCCGGATCCGGATCAATGCCTTTCAATGGGCATTCATTCCGGATCCGGCCTTGCGGCAAGTGTTCCGGATTTTTGGCCGGAGCAAAAAGCGCAGCATGCTGCGCTATTTGCTGCGGCCAAAAAACGTTCCGTTCCGGAACGGAAGACATCCTGATGCATCCTGAAGGACGGACTGTCCATTCAGAATGCATTAGGATAATCCTGATCAGTATTCTTCCGGCATAGAGCCCCGACGACGGAACTCTATGCCGGAAGACTATAACGCAGGTGTGAAAGGGCCCTTAGTTGGTTACTTTATGGTTTTAATGTAGATTACACAGTTATTGTGTTTTTTTTTCTATTTCTATAGTGTTATTTTTTTTTATTTTTTTTGGCCCTTATCTTATGGATATTTAATTATATTGCTGTGTGCACATACTTGCCATCCTGGTGGGGGGTGGTGACAACCTCATCCTCTTCTTCCTCATCAGGAGCTGCTGGGTGGGAATGCACCTGGTGACCAGCACTTCAACATTTTCCCTAACATTAGGTGGTGGTGGAGCATCTACATGCTTAGAGGGTCCAGCCTGCTCTCTGTCATCGTCCTCCTCATCTGCTGAGACCACCTGAATGTCCTATTCTTTCGTGGCCCCGCAGCACACAGAGGGAAGTGGCACCCCTGTAATTACAGAATGTTCATAATTTAGACAAAAATAGCACAAGTCATAAAGGCAAATCCACCCCTTAAAGATAGGGCCAATTTTTACCTTTTTTTAAAAAAATATTTGTTAACCATTTGTAAAGGGAAGAAATACTAATTTTCATAACTGTTTATATACATTACTGCGTGTTGGTGAGAGATACAAAAGTAATTTAAGCATTGTACTAGGGCACAGTCAATCACGGATCTCTTTGATGAGATTTGAGTGCCGTCTTTTGAGATCTGACCATTTCTTCATCATGGCACTCTTGTCATGTTCCATGTTAAATTTCTCTTTTATCTCGGACATGACCTCCGCCAATATGCTTTGTTTCTCCACGGTTGTAGCCCCGCTCCAACATTCGCTGCAGGAAAAAGACACACACATATAATCCAAATTTTTTATAATGCAAGTATCGAAAAAACATGTTGACAAGAAAAAAACTGAAAGTATTGAAGTTTTTGCAGGGAAAATATTAGATTCAATGTTTCTGTTATAAGATGGGATTGTATTGCGATTGTATGTGTGTAGTGTCTGAGCAATCGGATATTGGCAAGCTGAGCAGTGATGTACCTGTCTAGTGAAGATTAAGTAACGGTACAGTACAGGGTGTAAAGATGGTTCACCTCCCCGTGGTGCACCTTGGATAACTCAAAATGAACAGGCAAATACTGGCGGTAATACAAATAACCAACCAACAGAACACAAACTCTAATCTATACACTGTGTGGGTGGGGGGGCATATAGTGTGCGGCAGGAAAATGGATGTGCAATGTGCATATGAGATGTTTTTCTGATGTTCATAAATACATGCTACTGACATTGTGCTGTGATGTCACATAAATACTTACCGTATATACTCAAGTATAAGCCGACCCGAATATAAGCCGAGGCCCCTAATTTTACCCCCAAAAAATGGGAAAAATTATTGACTCGAGTATAAGACTAGGGTGGGAAATGCAGCAGCTACTGGTAAATTTCAAAAATAAAAATAGATACCGTACCAATAAAATTACATTAATTGAGGCATCAGTAGGTTAAAGGGATTCTGTCACCTCCCCTAAGGCAAAAAACGATTTAAAAGCAGCCATGCAGCACAGCTTACCTGGATTAGGCTGTGCTGTTCTATCTTGAAATCCGTCCAGCAGTTACTTCAAAAAACGAGTTTGATCAATAAGGAAATGCGTCCTGAAGGTGCCCAGAGGGGCGTTTTTTTCTTCCTAGTGAGCCCAGTACCGCCCCTCTTTCAGTGCCCAGCCCGCCTTCCTTGTATTTTCTAACCGCCGCCCCCAGCCTGCCACAGCCTCCCCTCCCTCTCCTCCCCCTCCCTCATGCCGAACGAAGTCTCGCACAGGCGCAATACCCACTGAGGGCTGCGCCTGTGCGATCATCAGGAGACTGAGGGCGGCAGCTTCATCTTCGTCACTGGGCATGCGCCGAGCCCAGTGACGTCCGATGCTCGCTCTTCCCTCAGTCAGCAGGGAAGAGCGAGCATCGGACGTCACTGGGCTCGGCGCATGCCCAGTGACGAAGATGAAGCTGCCGCCCTCAGTCTCCTGATGATCGCACAGGCGCAGCCCTCAGTGGGTATTGCGCCTGTGCGAGACTTCGTTCGGCATGAGGGAGGGGGAGGAGAGGGAGGGGAGGCTGTGGGAGGCTGGGGGCGGCGGTTAGAAAATACAAGGAAGGCGGGCTGGGCACTGAAAGAGGGGCGGTACTGGGCTCTCTCAGAAGAAAAAAACGCCCCTCTGGGCACCTTCAGGACGCATTTCCTTATTGATTAAACTCGTTTTTTGAAGTAACTGCTGGACGGATTTCAAGATAGAACAGCACAGCCTAATCCAGGTAAGCTGTGCTGCATGGCTGCTTTTAAATCGTTTTTTGCCTTAGGGGAGGTGACAGAATCCCTTTAAAGGTTTTTGAATATTTATTTCAAAGAAAAACAATATGGTATCAACAATAACTTTAACAGTACAAAAACCAACTAAAGCGAATATTCGATTTTTGGGAAAATACCAGTTCATGCGAATTTTTATGCGAAAATTTGAATGTGATTTTTTTTGCGAATTTTCGCAATCAAGGCCTAGATTCGAGTATAAGACGAGGGGGCTTTTTGAGCACAAAAATATGTGCCAAAAAACTCGTCTTATACTCGAGTATATACGGTATTTCAACAATCAGTAATATCTACTTAGACCAGATTATATATGAATTTTTTTTGTTTGCAAAAAGAATTTCAGATCAAAAAAGTGATTTTAGCAAGTGCGAACATTTTCTAACATTCTATCTGCATATAAACTGAATGTTCAACTTGCATGTGACATGTTATCAAATACAATTCTGTCAAATTACTTACATGGATCATTAGTTCTTCCTCGGCATCACGAAAGTTGTTTCCCACCATCTTTAACGCTCTTTTCAACCTTCGAGTCGTTCGGAATAAATAAAAATTCTTCTAATAGTGAGTTCACAGAAATCCATGCAGGCACCATGTGATGCACATTACTCAAGTCTGGAATGTTGGCCCGTAAAACGGTGAAGAAGCTTTGACTACAATATCATTATAAGAAGCATCGGCTCGAGTTTGCAAAATAGTGGACAGTAGAAGATTGGAAATGGGTGATTTGGAGCGATGAGACAAAAGTTAATAGACTTGGCCCTGATGGGCAGTGGCGTCGCCAGGGGGGGGCCAGAGGGGGCCACGGCCCCCCCTACATCATGCTGTGCCCCCCCCATGTGCCCCCCCAACTAAAATGCGCCCCCCCAAGTGAGCCGCCGCCGCCGGGCACAGGGAGATGAGCGCTTCCATTGGGCTCATCTCCTTAGTAATCTGCCTGTGCCAGCGGTGGTGCAGGGGAGGGAGAGGCGTGTCCCTTCCCCTTGCTCTGATAGGCTGCAGGCACTAGGCCGGCAGCCTATCAGAGGCCGCCTGAGGCATACAGCGTGGGACACAGGCCAGAAGAGGCCTGCATTGCATCGCTGACACTGAGGTAAGTATAAGTGTTATTTTTTTTATTTTTTTTTACAATAGTGATACTGGGGGGGGGGGGGCTACTTAATAATGGCACATGATGGGGGGACCTACTTAATAATGGCACATGATGGGGGGGCCTACTTTATAATGGCCCATGATGGGGGGGACTTACTTAATACTGGCACATGATGGGGGGTCTTAATACTGGCACATGATGGGGGGGACCTAATACTGGCACATGATGGGGGGGCTTAATACTGGCACATGATGGGGGGATTAATACTGGCACATGATGGGGGGATTAATACTGGCACGTAATGGGGGGCTTATTACTGGCACGTAATGGGGGGCTTATTACTGGCACGTAATGGGGGGCTTATTACTGGCACGTAATGGGGGGCTTATTACTGGCACGTAATGGGGCTTATTACTGGCACATTATTGGTGGGCACTATAGGGGCATCTACTGAGGCAACACAAAGAAGAGGTGTTTTATATGGGGAGCTCTGTACAGTAGCATTTTATACTGGGACACATTATGGTGGGTACTATGGGGAAGGGGGGAGAGGAGTACTATGGAGTCATCTACGGGGGCACTAAGAAGGGGTAATTTATACTTGCAAAATTATGGGGGACACTGAGGGCATCTACTGGGGCATTTTATACTGGTACATTATGGGGGGCACTAGGAGGAAGGGGGAGAGGAGCACTATGGGGGCATTTACTGGGGGCACTATATAGGGGTATTTTATACTGGCACATTATGAGGGACATTAGCTCAACTGGGGGCATAAGGGGGTATTTTTTGCATTGTCAAATTATAAAGAGAATTATTTCTACTGGGGGGCATAATGGTGGGCTTTATTACTCCCCCATGGTATGACCCCCCTAGTAGCAGCACCAGCATCTCCCTGCTCTGCTATCCCTCTGCCCCTTCTTCAAATCCTTATTATGAAATCTTTCTCATTAGGATAAAGCACAACATCAGCTCCGCCGAGCCCCCGGCCAAAGTGTGGAAGTGGCGTCCGAGACCCCCAAGGGCCAAGCCAAGTAACTGTAAGTGTTCATGTGAAATATGTTTATGTTATAGACATATAGCCTACACTGTGCCCCACAATATACAGTATACCGCTACACTGTGCCCCACAATATAAAGTATACCTCCACACTGTGCCACACAGTATACCTCTACACTGTGTCACACAGTATACCTCTACACTGTGCCACACAGTATACCTTTACACTGTGCCACACAGTATACAGTATACCTCTACACTGTGTAGTCTGTTCTTTAAGCACCCTTGTTCTGTGGCGGCGGACAGAAAATAATCTGGAAGTGCCCCTCCCGAGACCAGGCTCTGGATCCGCCACTGGTCTGGACCGCTCACAGGAGTGTACATTTCTTCTAAACTGTAATCCGTATCCTACGACCTGCAGAAATCAGCACTCGCTCGATAACAACTAACAGGCAGTGCCTGTAGGCTGTAGCCTGGCCCTGTTACCGAAGCTAGCCGAGTGGTGTAAGGTTAAGGTACTAGTAGAGATGAGCGGCCGCTTAATCCTGATTTAAAGTTAAAGTTACTGCAGGATATGAATTACAGTTTAGAAATGTCAAATGTACACTCCTGTGAGAGGCGGGGAGGGAGATCTGTGGATGACACTGTTATAGGGAGGGGGATCTGTGTATGACACTGTTATGGAGGGGGAAATGGGGATGACACTGTCATGGGGTGGATCTGTGGATGACACATAAGATGCTATACATGGTATGTGGCATCCACAGATCCTCCCCATAGCAGTGTCATCCACAGATCCCCCTCTCTATAAAAGTGTCATCCACAGACAGCTGGACTTTTCTTCCCTGTTGCGGTTTTAGGTATTGGGTAAAGTATCGCAGCATTTCTAAGCGTACTTGTGTAAATGTATCATTGTTATAGCTGCCCCCCCTACTTTCGTCCTGGCCCCCAGTGTGCCCCCCCAAAATTTGAAAGCTAGAGACGCCACTGCTGATGGGTGCAAATTGGTCTGGAAGAAACAAGGGAAAAGGGCTCTAACGGATCGAGAAATTGAAGGAACTGTGAAGTTTGGTGAATGAAGCCTGATAATATGGGGTTGTTTCACAGCCAAAGGCTTTAGATATCATAACAGGCTGTACCATACTTATTAAATATCAATGCAACACTATACTACACTATAGCCATGTGTGTGAGCACTTGGCTTACTTGTATCTAACAGATACCGCATACCCCATGCAACTTAAGTTTCTTTTATAAGGCAATACATTTCTTAAGTCTGGTGAGTAGGAAAAAAAAATGCTTTCTAAACTTTGCCAAGTCCAATTTTTTAAAAAGTGATTCAGGAAAATGAAAAAGCAATTATAAGGGCATCCGAACCTTAAAGCTACAAACATCACTGAAAATAACACTTGCAAGGTCACTGGAAAATGTATCTGAGCTTTTCTGTGTGACTTGCCATGGTGACACAACTAGATATGGACATGTTTTATACTACAATATAATTTAGCACTTTGTTATTTTTTTCTGTTCAACTGGCAAGTACAGTAGGATACTTTGTCTAATTTGAAATGGACTAAACTAAAAGTATAAAACATTAAAATAATACTTAAAAAATCTGAGCTTAGACATAAGAAAGAATAAGACAGAATAAAGTAAATGGGAAAAAAAGTAATATTAATTTCATAATGTCCAAGAACAGATTTCAATAGAAAGTGTCTTGCAAGATTGATCATTGAACTGTTGAAATTCAAGAATCATTGAAGAAACCTGAATAACAAAGTTGTCTTAGAATACCCAAAATGTCCTAAATGCATGTGCAGGCCTTGCAAAAAGCTACCCACCAAATAGTTTAAAATATACAGAGGTATTTTCTGCAACCTTTGCAGTTCTGCAATTGTATTTCTTGATTGTTCTCAAGCTTATGTTTTCTTTAAAATAGATTATACTGTACATCCTTCATGGATGTGGCTGTTAAAATGTGAGACACATGGTAACAGTTCATAGAATATTCTGACAGCTTGTTTAGGAGGATGCAAATTTTCCTTCAAATACACTACATGGACAGAAGAATTAGGACAACAACACATTATCTTAATGGTGGGACGCCACCTGAAATAATTCCTACACAAAGAATATTTTGATCAGCGCAAAGGGTTGTGAGTAACCAAAATATACATTTATTCCTTAAAGTTGGCTGGATCGATCCAGGCCTGAAATTTAGGCGAAACTGTGCCCTTTATACATGGACTGAGGGCTCCATATATTTTGATATTTGCCATTGGGACTCACCCATGCATATGGGTCTTTTGTACTGGGACTTTCACCGATATATATAGGTCTCCAGAAGAAATTCAGCAGTAACCGATTTAGAATATTGCATTTTATGTTCATTTTTATTCTATGTATTTTACTCGATTCGATTTTATTTGATCGATTCATCCCAATCGATAGACTGTTTAATCGATGTCAGTACCTAGATTCGATTTATTTTACTGTGTTCAAATAAATGTGTTTGGTTCCACATCTCTCTTAGTGTTTTGAGTGCCGGTCCAACCTTTATTCATCATTTACCTTATTGAGAGCAAGGGTTGGCTCTTCCTCTCCAGAGCACCAGGTGTGATTGTCCATAGTGAGCCATCTGTTTATTGTCTTTACCAACACATTACCTACCTACCCATCCATAGAATAGATTGCACATGTGTCATGATTAGGTTATTGGGTCATTTACTCAGGGCCTTATCTTTAAACCTTCAGATTTTCCTCCATCCCCAGCCTTTTTCAAATAAACACACACAGATGAAATCAGCCACAGCAGCCGTTTTATTAATAAAATAAATACATAATATAAATAACATTACATTAACCCTGACGAGGGAGATCATCGAATCCCCCAAATTTACCAACCATAAAAATCCAACATGGCACTTCCATCTTGCCTCCAGCCGTAAAACACCAGCTTGGAGACACCAACTGATGGACGCCTCTCCGAACCTACCAAGTGCCTCAACTATGAGAGTCCAGCCCCACCATTGCTGCCCACCCATTTTTAATACCAACCTATACCACCAGCTTCTAGGATCTCCCACCGTCTCGACTGCCGCAACAGCCACTCAACCTTACAAACTCACGAACGTACCAAAAACTACACCACCATCACTCAATCCAACCCCTGTTGATGATTCAGTAACCTACAGATATTCTTACCCCTCAACACAATTATTATTATTTTTTTATATATAACCCAACCTTAAGGGAGGGAGGGCGGGAGTTCCTTCTTCACAAGCAAACTGCCGCCGGCCACCCACCCCTTTTCTATAATCCCTCCCCACCTGACTGCCATTAATCCTTTCCAACCCGGCCTCCCCTTAACTCTGTCTTAGTCAGGCCTCACTCGCTCTAGTGTTATTATTATTATTATTTATTATTTAAGCGCCATTCATTCCATAGCGCTGTACATATGATAAGCGGTGCACATACATAACACAGACAATTGCACTAATCATAAACAAGATGAGTTACAAACTGGTACAGAAGGAGAGAGGGCCCTGCCCGTGAGGGCTTACAATCTACATGGTATGGGAGAAGGACACAGTAGGTGCGGGTTAAGTTGGTCATGGCGGTATAGAGGCAGCAGGGTCATTGGTTGTAGGCTTGTCTGAAGAGGTGGGTTTTCAGGTTTCTTTTGAAGGATTCCACTGTAGATGAGAGTCTGAAATGTTGGGGTAGCGAGTTCCAGAGTATGGGGGATGCACGGGAGAAATCTTGGAGTCGATTGTGGGAAGAGGCGATAGGAGGAGAGGAGAGAAGGAGGTCTTGTGAGGATCGGAGAGTGCGTGTGGGGATGTATCGGGAAAGTAGCTCAGAGATGTAGGGAGGGGACAGGTTATGGACGGCCTTGTATGTGTTTGTCAGTACTTTGAAGTGGATTCGTTGGGCAATGGGGAGCCAGTGAAGGGATTGGCAGAGGGGAGAGGCAGAGGAGTAATAAGGTGAGAGGTGGATTAGTCGGGCAGCAGAGTTGAGGATAGATTGGAGGGGTGCGAGGGTGCTAGATGGAAGGCCACAGAGGAGAATGTTGCAGTAGTCTAGGCGGGAGATAATGAGGGCATGTACGAGCATTTTCGCAGATTCGAAGTTAAGGAAAGCACGGATGCGGGAGATGTTTTTGAGTTGGAGGCGGCAGGTGGTGGAAAGGGCTTGGATGTGCGGTCGGAAGGAAAGGGCAGAATCTAAGGTCACTCCAAGGCAGCGGGCTTGACTGGGGATAATGTGCAGCCATTGATCGTGATAGATAGGTCTGTTGGGGGGGTTGAACAAGATGGGGGAAAGATTATGAATTCTGTCTTATCCATTTTAAGTTTAAGAAAGCGAGAGGCGAAGAAGGATGATATAGAAGATAGACATTGTGGGATTCTTGATAGTAAGGTGGTGATGTCTGGACCAGAGAGGTAGATTTGTGTGTCATCAGCATAGGAGTGATACTGAAAGCCATGGGACTCTATGAGCTGTCCCAGGCCAAAAGTGTAGATTGAGAAGAGCAGGGGTCCTAGGACAGAGCCTTGTGGGACACCAACAGAGAGGGCATGAGACGAGGAGGTGGAGAGAAACCCCACACCGAACATAGGAGGGAAAGGGAAAAGGAAATAAGGCCTGAAAACTAGGGAAGGAATATGGATACCTCCTAGTGAAAACCCAAATGAAAGCCCTGACTGACTACCAGTGTGAATAGACCCCAGAGGTAGGTGAGTATATACACAGGGATACCTAAAGTCCTATTTAACCCTAAAGGACCCTGGTCCTAATGACATGAAGGAGACATCCTGTTCCTCCAAAAGGAAGGATGAACGGGAGTCTCCCTAAGGCCTAATATAAAACAACAAATAAATGCAACAGACAGAAAAGCCAAACTACAAAGGGAAAGGTAACACTTAACTTCCAAGAAGCTATGGCAGCACCAGGAACTCAGCCGAGATCCAATCACCAGCTATCCACAGGTCCAACTGAAGCTACAAACCGCACAACATTGTGGGAGAAACAACTATAAATAGGGAAAGTTAAATGACCACAATAGCAACACCTGGAGGTTAAGGGTGTATCCAGTAACAGAAAGAACACAGACGCCTATTGAGCCACAGGTCTAGTCTTAAAGATCTCCTTCCACTCACTGTCGCGGGACGTCCGTAGGTCTGGGTATGTCCGTAACAACATGATCCCCCTCCAACAATACTTACATATTGGTTTATCTAGCTATTCTAGCCATTCCAAACCTTACAGCTATATTATTTCTCTGCTATCTGGAGAAACCAGGGCATTACCTCTTTGAAAACACAGTGATCATACTTATGCTTCATTGCAACCTATTGTGAGGGGTGGGTTACTTTCCTTGACTGGGTAATATGCCATCAAATTCTGAGCCCTAAATTTGGAATCATCCTGGAACAACAACATTTTGGCAGCTTTCTGTGAGAGCTTACTAGGTCAAATCAAAGATTAACTGCCTGGGCAAGATACAGATATATCCAGGTATCAATATTACTGCCGGTGTGTTGTTTAATTAATGTACTGAACATCTGCTCGGGTTCCTTCCACATCTAACTCCTGTTTCAATAATTCCCATATTCCTTCTGTGTCCACAGTACTGTCTATGTACAGCACTTTCTATGTGCAGTCTATGGAGGAGACTGTCTTAGGTGCAGTGGCGTAGCATGGGTTGCCAGCACCCGGGTCAAGCCAAGTATAGTGCCCCCCTTAACCTGTGACCACGCCCATTTTACAGATAATGTAGGAGATATCACTTGCAGTCATACGTAACACCACAGATAACACAGTGATAACTTTCTGAGTTCAGATAATGTAGTAGATGGGTGTGAGCCCCCAGAATTCAGAACACACACAGAGTAACCTGAAGTCTGGGGCCAGGCTGCTACAGTGTGGGCCAAATTCAATATCCACCCTCCCATCACTACAAAACATACAGGGTAATACAGCGCCCCATACCTCTTACATCCAGTGATGTCTCTTTGATGTAGATGTTCTCTTTCCTCATCTTCTCCTTTTAGACCTTCAGACCAGACCACCATTTTTCGGCCATTTCTCGTCTCTGCAGTTTGACAAACAAAATCTTAGTTTACAACTTTTTTATCATCCTCCCATCTTCTGCACAAATCAGCCTACCAATACTGTGCCACTGTGGTACTGTGCTAGTACCACACAGATAATTATTTGCACACAGTGACCTAAAATAACTACCCCCAGCAAATACCTCCCCTGACACTAATAGTGTAAACATAACATCTCCCAAAAATAATTGTGGTAAGCTGATACTGTGCCAAGGTGCCCCCTCAGTAATAGTGCTCCAAAAAGTCCCACCAATAGTAATACTTCTCTGATAGAGCACACATGGTAGATATAATGCTCCTACAGTGCCCCAACATGTCCCCACTGTGCCCCAGAAGTAATAATGCTCTCATAGTGCCCATACTAGGTATCATGTTCCCCATTGACCCCCAGTAGTAATAAAGCCCACCATAATGCCCACCAGTAGTAATAATTCTCCTTATAATGTGACAGTACAAAAAATGACCCCTTATAATCTATGCCAGTGCAAAAAATACTCCCTTTTGATGCCCCCAGTTGAGCTAATTTCCCCATAGTGCCCCCATAATGTGCCAGTATCAAATACCCCTATAAAGTGCCCCCAGTAAATGCTCCCATAGTGCTCCTCTCCCCCTTCCTTCTAGTGCCCCCATAATGTATCAGTATAAAATGCCCCTATACAGAGCCCCCCATATAAAATACCTCTTCTTTGTGGCCTCAGTAGAAGCCTCCATATTGTTCCTCTCCCCCTTCCCCCATAGTGCCCCCCATATAAAATAACAATTATTTGTGGCCTCATTAGATGCCCCCATAGTGCCCCCCAATAATGTGCCAGTAAGAAGTGCCCCCATAGATGCTCCCATAGTGCCACCCAATAATGTGCCAGTAAAAAGTGACTCCATAGTGCCCCCCAATAATGTGCCAGTAAGAAGTGCCCCCATAGATGCCCCCCAATCATGTGCCAGTAACAAATGCCCCCACAGCGCTCCTCTCCTGTATTGTACAATATAAAATAAACACTTATACTAACCTCCATCAGGCTGGCAGCGATGCAATGCAGGCCTCTTCCATCCTGTGGCCCGCACTATACTGCTCAGGCGGCGCGATGACGTCATCGCGCCGCCTGCACCTGCCTCTGATAGCCTGCAGGCGTAGTGCCTATCAGAGGAATAGGGGAGGGAGACACCTTTCCCCTGCCCCACAGCATCCATCTGTATCGCTTTCCTGAGGAAGGCAATACAGATGACTATGGAGATGAGGTCTCCCACAATGGAAGCTCTCATCTCCCTGTACCCTGTCGCCGCCCCCCACTTGTCACCAGGGCCGTGTTGCCAGAGGTGATCGCCTCACCTCGCCTAATTGGCGGTGAGGCCCTGCTGGCGCCCCCTGCAGTTTTGCGCCTGGGGCAAGAGCCTTCCTGGCCCCCCCACACACTACGACACTGCTTAGGTGTATGTTTTTTGGGTGATAAAAAAGGCAATCTATGCCTAGATTGCTCCACCAGTTCTTCAGACTGCAAAACCTTCTTGCATAAATTTGGCAGGGAAAATTACCTTTAATTATTAGTCTCGAAAGGACAGAATAATTCTTTCAGTTATTCTCAATGGTTCATGTATCTGCACTATGCTGAAGCATTCAATGTCCCCAAAACTTCAGTATTATTATTTAGCCCAAATGCTTTCAAGTTTGTGTTATCTTTGGTATCCCATTCAAGAACATGTGATATGCTACTATACCTCACCAGTTAAGTTTTAGGTCGATCTGATGCATCATGAGGAAGTTTCCTTTCTGTTTCTACCATCTATTACCCTTCCACTCTTATTAGGCTTGTTAATGCTCTGTCTATACAATCCCACATTTGATTGGACTAGTGGAGTATTTAGCAGCTGGAGATCCTTCTGTTTATAAGAATACCAATAGTGTTGAGCGAGCATGCACGACCGAATACCTGTTCTCGGCAAGAGCATCGCTATGCTCGGCACATGGCGGTACTCGGCCGAGTACAGCATGTGCTTGAGCGCCATGCTTGAGTCTCCTTCTCGCACGTTTTGCGGCTGCTAAACAGCCAATAAACAGGCAGGTAAGTACTGCCATCAATGTAATGCCAGTAGCCATGTTGGCTACTGGCATTACAGCGATTGGCTGGCCGACACGCGTCATCGGGTGCTTGACGCGGGTTCAGCTCATTGTGAGTTAGGGAGAGCTGCGCTTAGGAAGTGACAGATAGTGTAGGGAGTGTAATCAAAATATATTCAATAGAAAAATGTCTGAAAGACCCAAAAGTCCTTTTAAGGACTATTGTGTGTGGTGGCAGGCTGGCAGCAATATAATTTAGCCAGCAATTTTTTTTTTCCATACTTTGCAAAACTTTTTCGATAGAGGGTGTCTGCAGTGACTTCTGTATGTCAGGGCCAGATATCGGGAAAAATATTACTGACAACAAATATATATATTTTTTCCATAATTTATCCACACTTTGCCTATAAACGGTGTCTGTAGTGGATTGTAACATCTGCGCTGCAATAGCATGTGTCAGGGCCAGATATTGGGAAAAATAGCGAAAACAATTATATTTTTTATATAATTTATCCACACTTTGCCTATAAACAGTGTCTGCAGTGAATTGTCACATCTGTGCTGCAATAGCGTGTGTCAGGGCCAGATATTGGGAAAAATAATAGCGAAAACAATTATATTTTTTCCATTATTTACAGTCATGTGAAAAAATTAGGACACCCTTTGAAAGCATGTGGTTTTTTGTAACATTTTTAATAAAAGGTTATTTCATCTCCGTTTCAACAATACAGAGAGATTAAAGTAATCCAACTAAACAAAGAAAACTGAAGAAAAGTCTTTTCAAGATCTTCTGTAAATGTCATTCTACAAAAATGCCTATTCTAACTGAGGAAAAAGATAGGACACCCTTGCCCCTAATAGCGAGTGTTACCTCCTTTGGCTGAAATAACTGCAGTGAGACGGTTCTTGTAGCCATCTACCAGTCTTCGACATCGGTCTGAGGAAATTTTACCCCACTCCTCAATGCAGAACTTTTTCAGCTGTGAGATGTTTGAGGGGTTTCTTGCACGTACAGCCCTTTTCAAGTCACCCCACAGCATCTCAATGGGATTCAAATCTGGACTTTGACTTGGCCATTCCAGGACTCTCCATTTCTTCTTTTTCAGCCAATCTTTGGTTGATTTACTAGTATGTTTTGGGTCATTGTCATGTTGCATGGTCCAGTTCCGCTTCAGCTTTAATTTTCTAACTGATGGTCTCACATGTTCTTCAAGCACCTTCTGATACACAGTAGAATTCATCGTGGATTCTATGATGGTGAGCTGACCAGGTCCTGCTGCAGCAAAGCAGCCCCAAACCATAACACTTCCACCTCCATGCTTCACAGTTGGTATGAGGTTCTTTTCTTGGAATGCTGTGTTTGGTTTACGCCAAACATGTCCTCTGCTGTTGTGTCCAAATAATTCAATTTTGGACTCATCTGTCCAAAGAACATTATTCCAGAAGTCCTGGTCTTTGTCAACTTTATCTCTGGCAAATGTCAGTCTGGCCTCGATGTTTCTCTTGGAAAGCAAAGGTTTCCTCCTTGCACACCTCCCATGCAAGTTAAACTTGTACAGTCTCTTTCTGATTGTAGAGGCATGTACTTCTACATCAACAGTAGCCAGAGCCTGCTGTAGTTCTCGAGATGACACTTTAGGGTTTTTGGAGACCTCTTTTAGCATCTTGCGGTCTGCTCTTGGGGTGAACTTGCTGGGGCGACCAGTCCTGGGCATGTTGGCAGTTGTTTTGAAAGCCCTCCACTTGTAGACTATCTTCCGGACAGTGGAATGGCTGATTTCAAAATCTTTTGAGATCTTTTTAAATCCCTTCCCAGACTCATAGGCTGCTACAATCTTTTTTCTGAAGTCCTCTGACAGCTCTTTTGCTCTCACCATGGTGCTCACTCTCACTTCAACAGTCAGGAGCACACCAAACTAAATGTCTGAGGTTTAAATAGGGCAAGCCTCATTCAACATGCAGAGTAACGATCTACTAATTATGTGCACCTGGTGTGATATACCTGTGTGAGATCTGAGCCAATTTAAGAGGGAATACATGTGAGGGTGTCCTATCTTTTTCCTCAGTTAGAATAGGCATTTTTGTAGAATGACATTTACAGAAGATCTTGAAAAGACTTTTCTTCAGTTTTCTTTGTTTAGTTGGATTACTTTAATCTCTCTGTATTGTTGAAACGGAGATGAAATAACCTTTTATTAAAAATGTTACAAAAAACCACATGCTTTCAAAGGGTGTCCTAATTTTTTCACATGACTGTATGTGTATGTGTGTGTGTCAGGGCCAGATATTGGGAAAAATATTACTGAAAACATATATTTTTTCCATAATTTATTCACACTTTGCCTATAAATGGTGTCTGCGGTGAATTGTCACATCTGCGTTGCAATAGCGTGTGTCAGCGCCAGATATTGAGAAAAATAATAGGGAAAACAATTATATTTTTTCATTATTTAACCACACTTTGCTAATAAACGGTGTCTGCAGTGAATTGTCACATCTGCACTGCAACAGCGTATGTCAGGGCCAGATATTGTGAAAAATGTTACTGACAACAAATATATATTTTCCATTATTTATCCTCATTTTTCCTATAAACAGTCCCTTTTAACATATAACATTTAATATGAAGTAGGTGAGCATTAAGGGATGGGAAAGTGGCCGTGATGTTGATGTGCACGCAGAGGCCATAGCCCTGGGCACGGTGAAACTGTGTCTGCTGCCAGAGCACAAGAAAGACAATCATCCACGATACCTAGCTTCATGTCCCAGTTTGCAGGGTGGCGCAGGACACCACTCTTGAAGTTAGCCCAGTGCGAGCAGGTGGTCGGTTGGATTGCAGCAGTTAGTGCTTCCAGTCCGTTAAGCACCACCCTGTCTTCCACCAAGTCCAGTCTCAGTATCCAGGAGTCTGGTCCACACAATCCTCACCCTGATCCTTCTTCCTCCCACCATTTACAGTCTGGCCAAACAAGTGATCCCACACTCAGATATTCCGAGGACCTCTTTGCATCGCCATTAATTGATTTGTCCCTCTCGCCAACATGCTTGAAGAGGGACCTGAGATATTGTGCCCCGATTCCCAACCTCTTGAGCATCCAGAGTCACAAGAACATGAAGCTGGGGTATGGCAATTAGTGTTTTATGAGATGGATGATGATGAGACACAGCTGCCAATGACTCAACCGCAATTACTGTATCAAGAGGTTGAGGAAGAAGATGACACAAAGTTGTCAATTACTGAGGTGGTGGTTAGGTCAACAAATCAAGAGGATGATCAGAGTGAGGAAGTGGAAGAGGAGGTGCTGGACGACGAGGTCACTGACCCAACCTGGGAAGGTGACAACAAGCCGAACGAGGAGAGCAGTACAGAGGGGGAGGGATCTGCAGCACTGAAAAATGCTGGAAGAGGCAGTGGGGTGGCAAAAGGTAGAAGGCGGGCACCAGCGAACAGGCCCGCAACTGTTCCACGGAGCACCCCCTTGCGTAAATCTCCCTTGCCAAGGGGTAGATGTTCGGCAGTATGGCGCTTTTTTGAGGAAAGTGCGGATGACAAAAAAATAGTAGTTTGCAACCTGTGCCACACCAAAATGAGCCAGGGCGTAGACATTTGCAACCTCACCACCACCAGCATGATCTGCTACATGTCATTAAAGCACCCTAATAAGTGGGCCGAACGCCTGGGTCCACAATCAGTGTCTGCGGGTCACACCACACACACTCTTCCCCTGTGTTATGTGCTGGCCAACCCCCTGTCCAAGACGCAGGCTCGGATGCCTCCCGCCATGTACCTGGACCTTTGCAAGCACTATCAGCGACCACATCCACTTCACTGTCCCAGCGCAGCGTCCAAATGTCATTACCCCAGGCATTTGAACGCAAACGCAAATACCCAGCCACCCACACATAGGCCATAGCACTAAATGTGCAGCTTTCCAAATTACTGGCCCTGGAAATGTTGCCATTTACACTTGTGGACACTGAGGCCTTCCGCAGCCTGATGTCGGTAGCCGTCCCTCATTACGCAGTGCCCAGCCGCCACTATTTTTCAAGGTGTGCCGTGCCATCCTTACACCAACATGTGTCCTTTAACATCACACGTGCCCTGACCAACGCAGATACTGGGAAGGTCCACTTAACCGCGGACACATGGACAAGTGCTTTCGGCCAGCGACGCTACATTTCCCTGACAGCACACTGGATGAATATTGTGGAAGCCGGGAGCAACTCGTACCCTCGGAAGGCACAGGTGCTAATGACGCCAAGGATTGCGGGCCCCAACTCCATCAGGGTTTACGACACCACCTACGTTATTGGCTCCAATCCCCCACTTCTTCTCCTCCGTCTCCTCCTCCACTTCCATCTCCGAAGTATCCGCGTGCAGCACCAGTCAGTCATCAGCTGGAAGCAGTGTTGAACTGCAGTGGTGAAGCGGCATCAGGCATAGGTGACAAACAGCACACCGCCGCAGAGCTGTGGCATGGGATAAGAGACCAGACTGAGCTGTGGCTCTCGCCACTCAACCTAGAACAAGCCATGGTTGTGTCTGATAATAGCCGTAACTTGGTGGCGGCTTTGGAGCTGGGCAACCTTAGATACATCTCATGCCTTGCCCACGTATTCAACCTTGTGGTTCAGCGGTTTCTAGAAACATACCCCAATTTGCCTAAGCTACTGGTGAAGGTGCGCCAAGTGTGTGTACATTTCCGCAAGTCACCGACAGCTTCAGCAGGTTTGTCAATGCTTCAGCAGTGCTTGAAATTTCCAGCTCACCGGCTGTTGTGCGACGTGAGCACATGGTGGAACTCCAGGGTCCACATGTTGGCCAGGCTTTGTGAGCCGCAGAGGGCAGTTGTGGAATACCAGCTGCAACATAGTCATGGCCTTTCCAGTCAGCTTCCGCTATTCACGAGCGAGGAGTGGGCATGGATGCCTGACCTCTGTGAGGTTTTACGCAACTTTGAGGAATCAACACAGATGGTGAGTGGCAATAACGCTATTATCAGCGTCACCATCCCACTTCTGTGTCTTCTCAAACGCTCGCTGCTGACAATTAAGGATGACGCTGTGCATGTGGAAGAGGTGGAAATGGGGGAAGACATTACACAGGTTGATGATAGCCAGACCACCCTCAATTCGTCTTCTCACCACGAATTGGAGGCTAAAGAGGAGGAGGAGCAGGAGATGGATGCCTCAGCTACAGAGGGTAGTACCCATAAAAGTTTTATTGCATCTGTTCTGCGTGGGTGGGCAGAAGAGGAGGAAGAGGATGAAGAGATTTGCAATGATCCTCCTGGCTACGACAGCGAAGTCTCGCCTGTTGGTACTCTGGCACACATAGCTGACTTCATGTTAGGCCGCCTTTCCCCCGACCTGTGCGTTATACACATTTTAAACAACACGGATTACTGGTTGTTCACCCTTTTTGACCCACACTACAAAGAGAACTTCTCATCTCTCATTCCTCTGGTGGAGAGGACTAGCAAAATGGTGCAATACCAGAAGATTCTTGTTGGAAAATTGCTGGCGGCAGAGTCCGTACTTCCTTGGCCAACCAAGGAGGGGAGACAAGGGAAACACACAGCAATTCCAACAGAGGCATAGCAAAACTCCAAAGCCTGGGACAGTTTCATGTCACCCTGATGTACGGCCTACTGCCACAAGGAGAGTGAATTTTTGGAAGATGGTGAAGGAGTACATAGCAGACCGTGTCAGTGTCCTCAATGATCCCTAAGTGCCTTGAAACTACTGGGTGCAGGCTCGGACTGGCCCACAGGGGTACAGGGAAATCCCCCGGTGGGCCCCTGAGAAAGGTGGGCCCCTAGTCTCCCACCCCCTGCACAAGTGGCACATAACACATTAGATTTAGTACACTACATACATATATTCAATGTACAGCACCTCAACCAGCTTATGTTCATAAAAAAATCGTGTTAGATTATTTATTATATTTGAATGTATCTGTACGGTGGGCCCCCAAAATAAATTTTACTGGTGGTCCCTAGGTACCCCAGTCCGACACTGACTGGGTGTCCAAGCTGGACACATGACACGAACTTGCGATCTACGCTTTGGAGGTGCTGGCCTGCCCTGCCACTAGCGTTTTGTCTGAGCGTATATTTAGTGCTGCTGGTGGCATTATAACAGATAAGCGTATCCGCCTGTCAACTGAAAATTCTGACAGGTTGATATAAAAATTAACAAGGCCTGGATTGACCATGACTTCTCGACTCCACCAGAGGAATGCTGATGAACATAAAAGCACTTTACATGTGTTGTTTTTAATGTAGTTAATAGACTGTTTTCCCATGCACCCCTTCCACCACAAACAAGGGTATATAGTTGAATCCTCATTTTCTTATCCTCCTCCTCCTCTTCTGTCATATTAACATGCATTGCTTATTTATCACATATAATGCCCTTGCATATATGTCCTTCGAATATAAATTTTTAGAGGGTCCGCTCACCAGCAGGCCCTCACATCTAATTTTTTACAGGGTCCACTCACCAGCAGGCCCTCACATCAAATTATTTACAGGGTCCGCTCACCAGCCGGCCCTCACATCTACATTTTTTTACAGGGTCCGCTCACCAGCAGGCCCTCACATCAAATTTTTTACAGGGTCCGCTCACCAGCAGGCCCTCACATCTAATTTTTTACAGAGTCCGCTCACCAGCAGGCCCTCACATCTAATTTTTTAGAGGGTCCGCTCACTAGCAGGCCCTCACATCCAATTTTTTACAGGGTTCGCTCACCAGCAGGCCCTCACATATTTTTTTACAGGGTCCGCTCACCTTTAGGCCCACAACTAAAATCTGTTACTGGGTCAGCTGACCTGCAGGCCCGCAACTCAATGTGAATGAGACCCTCCTTTATGTGATATACAGGTTGTATCAGAGTGCCTCTTCCTTGTAATTTCTGGCAGCACTTGCACTTTATATACAAGTAAATATACAATACATTTTTCCTATAAAATCGATTTTTTACTTAGATTTTGTGCGTAAAACCTTAATTAAATTGTTGTCTTGGTGGTGACTTTAAGCCCTTTTAAGCTGCATCAGCAGCAGCATGGTGATAAAAATGAGTCTGGATAAAAGACTAAGGCCACAGATTGTTTAGAAAGATGCAGATGGAAAGAATCTGTGGAGCTGTATCACGGTCACCTGCAGATTACAGGGAGTGCAGAATTATTAGGCAAGTTGTATTTTTGAGGATTAATTTTATTATTGAACAACAACCATGTTCTCAATGAACCCAAAAAACTCATTAATATCAAAACTGAATATTTTTGGAAATAGTTTTTAGTTTGTTTTTAGTTTTAGCTATTTTAGGGGGATATCTGTGTGTGCAGGTGACTATTACTGTGCATAATTATTAGGCAACTTAACAAAAAACAAATATATACCCATTTCAATTATTTATTTTTACCAGTGAAACCAATATAACATCTCAACATTCACAAATATACATTTCTGACATTCAAAAACAAAACAAAAACAAATCAGTGACCAATATAGCCACCTTTCTTTGCAAGGACACTCAAAAGCCTGCCATCCATGGATTCTGTCAGTGTTTTAAACTGTTCACCATGAACATTGCGTGCAGCAGCAACCACAGCCTCCCAGACACTGTTCAGAGAGGTGTACGGTTTTCCCTCCTTGTAAATCTCACATTTGATGACAGACCACAGGTTCTCAATGGGGTTCAGATCAGGTGAACAAGGAGGCCATGTCATTAGATTTTCTTCTTTTATACCCTTTCTTGCCAGCCACGCTGTGGAGTACTTGGACGCGTGTGATGGAGCATTGTCCTGCATGAAAATTATGTTTTTCTTACCTTGCAGACTTCTTCCTGTACCACTGCTTGAAGAAGGTGTCTTCCAGAAACTGGCAGTAGGACTGGGAGTTGAGCTTGACTCCATCCTCAACCCAAAAAGGCCCCACAAGCTCATCTTTGATGATACCAGCCCAAACCAGTACTCCACCTCCACCTTGCTGGCGTCTGAGTCGGACTGGAGCTCTCTGCCCTTTACCAATCCAGCCATCTGGCCCATCAAGACTCACTCTCATTTCATCAGTCCATAAAACCTTAGAAAAATCAGTCTTGAGATATTTCTTGGCCCAGTCTTGACGTTTCAGCTTGTGTGTCTTGTTCAGTGGTGGTCGTCTTTCAGCCTTTCTTACCTTGGCCATGTCTCTGAGTATTGCACACCTTGTGCTTTTGGGCACTCCAGTGATGTTGCAGCTCTGAAATATGGCCAAACTGGTGGCAAGTGGCATCTTGGCAGCTGCACGCTTGACTTTTCTCAGTTCATGGGCAGTTATTTTGCGCCTTGGTTTTTCCACACGCTTCTTGCGACCCTGTTGACTATTTTGAATGAAACGCTTGATTGTTCGATGATCACGCTTCAGAAGCTTTGCAATTTTAAGAGTGCTGCATCCCTCTGCAAGATATCTCACTATTTTTGACTTTTCTGAGCCTGTCAAGTCCTTCTTTTGACCCATTTTGCCAAAGGAAAGGAAGTTGCCTAATAATTATGCACACCTGATATAGGGTGTTGATGTCATTAGACCACACCCCTTCTCATTACAGAGATGCACATCACCTAATATGCTTAATTGGTAGTAGGCTTTCGAGCCTATACAGCTTGGAGTAAGACAACATGCATAAAGAGGATGATGTGGTCAAAATACTCATTTGCCTAATAATTCTGCACGTAGTGTAATGCAGACCAGGGGTGTAGCTATAGGGGAAGCAGGGGAAGCTGCAGCGTTGGGGCCCTGACTCAGAAGGGGCCCATCCAGGAGGAGGAGGACTAAAGAATTTGGTCAGGGCCCCCTCAACAGTATTGCACAATGGAATTATATACAGTGACAGTATAGACAATGTATAAAATCGATTGAACAGCTGCCGGCCCTGGTCTGAGAGAGCGATCTTTACTAGCCACAGGAATGGGGGCGGCATGAAAGGAAGGGATTGCAAAGAAATTGGGTCTATTGATTCCAAAACCTTAATTAAATCGTGGATGGGCCTGGTGATCAGTTTAAGGCCTTTTAAGCAGCATTAAAAGCAGCATGGCAATAAAAATGAGTGGCAAGGTGACATGGCGTGGAGATGGTAGCATGAGGAGGCCACATAGTGGCACAATGACTGAGTCTAGATAAAAGACTAGGGCCACATATTGTTGAGAAAGATGTAGATGGAAACAAATCTGTAGAGCTATATGACGGTCACCTGCAGATTAATGCAGCCATCAAAATCAAGTTGGGTTTGTCGGTTACACCTCAGCTCACCAGTAGGCCCGCACCTAAAATCTTTTACTGGGTCAGCTCACCTGCAGGCCTGCAAATAAAATCTTTTACTGGGTCAGCTCACATGCAGACCCGCAACTCAAATATTTTACAGGGTCAGTTCAGCTGCAGGCCCTCGCATATAATGTTTTGCAGGGTCAGCTCACCAGCAGCCCCGGAACTAAAATCTTTTACAGGGTCAGATCACCTGCAGGCCAGCAACTCAAATCTTTTACAGGGTCAGCTCACCATTAGGCCCGCAACTCATGCTGCCTTTGAAGTAGTAGATGTAGCCATTTATTAGGCTCCTGATTCTCTGCCAACCCCTCCCTCTACTTCAGGCAATGACTATGGAAAAACCTATCCCTGTCAATCAAGATCTGGTTCAGCCATCACTCTTTTAAAATACCGATAAGATAGACTCATTTAGTGGTGAGTAAATAATTTTTTTCCCTATGAGGGTCTGTCCCTGCTGGCCACGAAGTTCCCTTCTTGCGCTTGATTGACAGGGTTGGACATGTCCTTACAGGTGAAAAACTCTTGATGACACAGATCGATCTGCACATCTCTAGATTCATTACATTTCTATGTTGCCCTAAAATCATTATATAGACCTATTCTAACTACCATGAAATCTGAACTTTAGTAGACTTAGGTTTGAACATAATTGTAGTATTTTATAAAATCTTGTCCGTTACAACTTGTTGTTACAGAACAGGGAAAACAATTTTAGTTTTACTATTATATTCTGACACCAGGCATTAAACAGCCAACTGCTGTTTAGTAATTCAACCAATCTTCTTAATATAGTGGTCGATAAGGAATATGGCTTCCTCATACTCATTCTCTTCATATCTCAGTGTTTATACGAGGCATAGTCAAGTGTAACAGATGTTTCAGTCGTATAACCTGCATCTGGCTACAAGGCATTCACTGGTGTCATTTAAATTAGCCTTTCCATTTTATTATGAGGAGTAAACACTGTCTCAGGGATTACGCCTTCTGGGAATTTTGCAGGTACTCTTGGATAACGGAGCATCTATAAAATTGCTCAGCTCTACAAGGCTTAAACATAACTTGGAGTAAAAGTGACTGTATTTATCGTCTTTTTCTTTCTAAACAAGTTTTAAACTATTCAGTGAGTAAATGTTTATTAGGTTCGTGTACATACATAATGCCAATTTGTTAACTATCTGTGCAAATGTCTTCTAAGAGTTTTCTGCAGCATTTGAAATTTAATATTGGAATTTCAGAAAATTTTTAATTGCTCATCTCATTGACTATGCTGCTCCTGAATAAAACTAAAGTAACGATAAAAAGCAGTCATTTGAAGCAGTCAAGTAAAGGACATTTCACATAAAATAGTAATGTCACTGTTTAGCGGAAATTCTAGGTGATGCTGTATCTAAATAGCTAAGTCATATGTAAATTAAATCCATGCGGATACATTCACTTCAATGGGGTCTAAAAAAAAAGCGGACAGCACTCCCTGTGCTGTCCGCATCCGTTGCTCTGTTCCGTGGCCCCGCAAAAATTATAAGTCATGTCCTATTCTTGTCCGTTTTGCGGACAAGAATAGGCATTTCTATAATGGGCCATCCCTTCCGTTCCGCAAATTGCAGAAGGCACACGGGCGGCATCCGTGATTTGTGGATCCGCAATTTGCAGACCCCAAAACATATATATATGGTTAATATTAATATATCCCTTCTTTCCAACATATACGAACAGATGTGATACCAGGATGGTTATGGGGGGGAGGGGTGTACAATAATTTATTGTGGGGGCCAGTCAGTTCTAGCTATGCCCCTGCTATATATAGGAAATGAACGAAGATGATTGTATCAACCTAATAGACTACAAGTCTACGATATTTACTTGTGATTTTATAATTTTGGGGAGATGTGCTTTGATTTCAGTACATTGTAATTTGTAGCCATATTATCCCGATTACAGATCTCAGAGGTTAAGGAATGATACTATAAATGCAATAAGTAGCGGCATAGGCAATATTCGTTTTTGCAATATTTCGTGATTTTTTTGCATAATATTCGCAATAAATTTGTGAATTCTAGAATTTGCGATCTCCTGTCATTATTTTCGCGATTGCGCAAATCGGCACTAATGTTGCACATATTTTTTGAGCAATACATGCAACTTCACATTTTATCAAGTCTGAGAAGATATTAAGTCACACTAAGTATTATTGTGACATCACAGCACTATGTCTGTAGCATGTATGTATGGACAGCAGAGAAACAGTAATTCCTATCACACTACCTAACACCTTGTAATGGAACCAGCTACACTATATAACTATCTAACCTACACTGACTATCTCCCACTAACTGTCTGTATTATATATATGAGCTAACTAACTATTTAAAGTAATTGTATAAGGAATATGATCCAGATGAAAGCACAGGGCACAGTAATGTCACTGCTCACTCAAAACTGCAAAAAAAAAAAAAAAACCAGCAGAAAATGGCTGCTGGGGGGGGGGGGGGGTTCTTATATATTAAGGGGTAGGCTACTTTCCTATTGGTTGCTAGAGATGTTGCTAAGCTCAGGCAAAGACATTGCAGCCTTCTCATTGGCCCACAAGCAAGACGGGAGGTTGAAAAAAAATCTAGAATATTTGCGATTACGAATATATAGCACTTTATTCTACATAAAAATTCTCGATTAGAATATTTGCGATCAACGCAGTAAGCTGGTCGATTGTGAAAAAAAAACAATTAGGTTTATTGAGAGCATCAGTGGATCTACTGGATGTCATCCAAAATGTTAAAGTAACCAAAGTAAAGCGATGCTAAACAGCACAAGATAATACACAGAAATAAATAAACCACATTGCTACATAAGATTGTATTGAGCCTAGGGCAGGGATGGCCAACCTGCGGCTCTCCAGCTGTTGCAAAACTACAACTCCCAGCATACCCAGACTGCCTACAGCTATCAGCCTACAGCAGGGCATGGTGGGAATTGTACTTTTACAACATCTGGAGAGCCGCAGGTTGGCCATCCCTGGCCTAGGGCATCGACACATACACAAGGATTGGGAGTTTAATGAAACCCCATAAGGAAACTCCAGTGACTAAGCCATGTAAGAAATGATTACCATGATTAAGTTTACATAATTGTGAAGAAGACTGGGCAAAGAAATGAACATGCTCCTAAGGAATATGTCATATACTGTAATATATTAGTATAATGTCTGCTATCTCAGAATGTACATGTGGAATCAGAGACAGTTATAATGTATTCCATATATCTGGTCAGTGGCTTGCAATTCTTTAAAAGGGTTTTCCACCTAGATATTGAATGACCTATTCTCTGCACTGGTTATCAATATCAGATCAGTGGGGTTCTGATCACCCCCGACACACCCAACCATCAGATTCCAGCTCCATACATTGCTATGTTGCAGGAGCAAATAACTGTTCAGTGTGGGCGCTGGGTGTTGGACCCCTACCGATCTGATAGTGATGATCTACTTGGAGGTAAGAACATCAATATCTAAAAAGTGGTTAACCTCTTTAATAATGCTGTTAAAATGTCTATAATGGAAATTATGTATTTTTTAACCCTGTGCAAATGTATCTACGTTTTACCGCTGTCAAAATTGGGCAACGGCTGTTGGGTCCACAGTAATCAACCAAGACTCCCCTATAAAACATGCATGTTAATCTAAGTGTAGAATGTACTATATATCATTTCAAAAACTGAGGGAAATAGGAGTCTACCAGGCACATCTAGGTTGGTTATGGGATCCTTGTTACTTGAGACAGGAAAAGTATAAGATAGTGGCGGATAAATGGACATACCAGTGATCCCTCAAGATACTATGGCCTCAGGATACAGTATTTTCAACATACAATGGTCTTTTCTGACCCATCGTAAGTGGAAACTAGACTCAACATACAATGCCTCAGACACAGATCCAACCAGTAAAGGTCATTCTCTGGTAAACAAGCTGTATTAGTTGCTAGTTATCAGCTATTCATGTTTTATCTGTGTTAGTTATCTAGTTATTTTTCCTAAACATCAGGTCTTTTTTGAACTGCACATGAGCACATAGCTATATTTATTCCAACTTTATCATTGCATTTTGTTCATTATGGCAATACTTACTATGTGTGTTTATGGGTTGCAATAGTGTATGCTTCCTACCATGTAGGGACGCAGGGATCCATATATGCATGCTCATAATGCATATCGCTTTGCGCAGGTGCATGTAATAATACTGAAAGCAGGGCATGTTTCACGCTGCAGCTCCAAGCATAGCTTCAATATAGTTGGCACATGCGTAATATCTTGACTTGGATTAGTGATCGAACAAGCCTCTTTTTGGGACTAGATTGCTGCGCAGTATGACTACAGAAATGCCATTGACGTGTGAGTAGTGATGGACGAACATCTGCTGGGATGGTTCGCGATCGCGCGAACGCGATCAAATGTTCGCGAACAACAAGTTTGCGGCGGGTCCCATTCATTTTAATGGCAGGCGAACCTGAAAAACCTTCAGCTCATATTTGCAGCCAATAAATACTTACTAGAAGTGCACAAATAGTCCCACAACATGGACAGTGACATACCAGATGTATTATTCGAATTTGCGATCTCCATTCATTTTTTTTTTCAATGCAAAATATCGGCAATATAATTGTCGCGTACGTGCATGAGCAAATGCAATATACAGAACCCAAATGCACTATAAAGAACGTATATTGGTATATAACACCCCGCTTCAATCAGTTTTTTGGGACAACGACTGGTATATCACACCAGTAGAAATTATTTGTTCCAATAACGCTCATCAATTGTTATTTTTAATTGTTTTAATGGATTTTGATTATGTTTTTGTATACTAATAAAATCATGTGATTTAATTGTGTAATTTTTGGTGTGTGCGATTTTCTTTTTCTACATGTGCTCATTTTGTCTTGGTTTACTTCTGACAGAAAAAGACATCTACCAACAGATCCAATTCTATAACCAAAAATACTAAAATAGCCTTTATACTAAAAACTAGAAAATCAATTTGTATTGCTCAAACTTAGGTGGTGGCACAACTATGATAGATGCAGGACCTACCACTAACTTTATAATTTTAAAGTTACAGTTGCAAGAAAAAGTATGTGAACCCTTTGGAATATTATGGATTTCTGCACAAATTGGTCATAAAATGTGATCTGATCTTCATCTAAGGCACAGCAATAGACAATCACAGTCTGCCTATACTAATAACACACGAAGAATTAAATGTTACCATGTTTTTATTGAACACACCATGTAAACATTCACAGTGCAGGTGGAAAAAGTATGTGAACCCTTGGACTTAATAATTGGTTGAACCTCCTTTGACAGCAATAACTTCTACCAAACGTTTCCTGTAGTTGCAGATCAGATGTGCACAACGGTCAGGAGTAATTCTTGACCATTCCTCTTTACAGAACTGTTTCAGTTCAGCAATATTCTTGGGATGTCTGGTATGAATCGCTTTCTTGAGGTCATGCCACAGCATCTCAATCGGGTTGAGGTCAGGACTCTGACTGGGCCACTCCAGAAGGCGTATTTTCTTCTATTTAAGCCATTCTGTTGTTGATTTATGTAACAGACCGTTTCAGCAGACAAGGGGTTAAAATCCGTTTAGGCGATATGCCCCTTTCTGAGAGACAGGCACAGCTACTGCAGAACACCAACCTCCCGAACTGGATACAAAATAGCACTCCAAACTGGAACCTCGCGAATAGCTGCCGGCAGACGAACAGGAAAAGCATACAGTCAGCTTACACTCCTGGCAATCAGTCTCTAACAGCATACAGTGAATCCCCCCAATAACGAGACAAGGCTCCGTGTTGAGGGTTAGCAGTGGTCTGACGTGCTGGCACACTCAGCCTGGTTTTTATTACAGTTATTGCAAATACAGGTCCGCCCACAGGGTTTTGAAATACAACCAATCAGTAATTCACAACACACACAATGTAAATACAGCAACCAATCGTTCACGCCCCCAGAGGACCAGAAGGGAGACTGTGACATAGGACAGATACAACATATCCCCACAATGCATCATGGTTTCCTCCTCTCTGCCTGGGAGACAACCGAGGGCAATCCAATTATCTCTCAGGACAAAGGGGAGATCGCCAATACACATGTGGAGACAACAGGACAGACATCACCATTCAAACACACAATGGGACAATGGGACAATAGAACCACACCCAGCATATTCCTCCCAAGCTGACAAGTTACACTTATGATAAATTGTTACAACTTTGTGAGGTTACATTGTCCATACATTTAACTTACATCAATTTAAACAGTATAACTTGGGGACAAACCTATCCAAAATTCACTTGAATAGGTTCAGGGGTTTAAAAGTTAGTATGGGCCTGTCACGGATGGTGTACAGGAAACAAGGCAAAGCAACATATATAAACGACTCGCTGGATCCCAAAACTAAGGAACCAAGGGAGACCCCTGCAGAAGACCTGGCACTTTCCCTGGCTGCTCAGCCTATGCAAAGATCCGAATGGTGGAGGTTTGCATATCCACGAACCTTGACTATAAAGCCCTGAGCACCCTACAATAGTGAGGGGACACGACCACCGGCTCCCTACACAAGATACGGAGGGAGTCAGGGTCACCTGGGATCCAGCAAACAGAAAATAACAGATAAAGGTACAATACTTAGCTTTGAAGCAAACAGGAGGACAGAGTCAGCGAGCACACACACTCCAGGAAGTAGTATAAGCCGCCCAGAAAAGCCTTCTGGGGAAGAATTTAAAGGGAAGCAATTAGTCCGACACATGACAGCTGAGAAAGGCTAACGAGAGGAGGGGCTGAATACCACAACACAGAAACTCAAGGAGGAGGTTCTGAAAGGCCTCTGTCAGAGCTTCTCAGCTGTCTGGTTGTGACAGGGCCATAATCCTGAGGCAAGAGGCTTTTAAACAGCCCCCTCCAAAACACTGTGGCGAGGTTGGTTTCGCCACACATCTCCCCCCCCCCCCCAGGGAAGACTAACCAGATACCTGACCTCACGCCGGTCGGTACCTGAGTTAGTCTGGCAGGCCACCCACAACCCAATACTGGACCTGTTGAATTTAGTAGGCTGTCTCTGTCCAGTGAATCCACCAAGGTTATATTGGTAGCTGGTACTCCCGGTCTCTGAGTTGCTCCCTGGCTTGGAGTGGAGGTTGCTTTGTGAGCAGGGATCAGCGGGACTCTGCCCTGGTGCCAGCACTACCACGGAAGAAGCCTGGTTGGAGTCTGGTTGTTGGAGGGAGAAACCGACTGTCTCCCCTTTGGCTAAACAGCCCTGTTGCTGGGGGGGCAGGACCGACTGTCCCTACCCTCTGTGCTGTAAGTGCAGAGACCACGGTCCCATCTGCACTGTTGTGGGGCTTACTGTCTCCCCCTGGTGCGTTAAGCTGCCGCTGGGGAGAGGGGGTAACGAGCTCCTCTCCCATACATACTTCCAGCCGCTGGGGAGGGCGACCGACCGCCTCCGCTCCCAATACAGTGTCCTGCTGCTGGGGAAAGGAGACTGGGCTCTCTATTCCCTGTAGGACACTCTGCCACTGGGGGACAGGACCGACTGTCTCTGCCCCCTGTAACTCCACCTGCCGCTGGGGAATGGAGACTGGGCTCCCAATTCCCTGTACATCACACGGCCACTGGGGAATGGAGACTGGGCTCCCAATTCCCAAAAAATCATACTGCTGCTGGGGGGCAGGAACAACTACCTCTGCCCCCTGTAACTCAGCCTGCCGCTGGGGAATGGAGACTGGGCTCCCAATTCCCTGCAGGACCGGTGGAGAGACCTCGGTCCCATCTCCACCGGCCACCTGGGGTTCTTCCCAGTAAACATCCACAATATCCTCCCAGCTGAAGGGCTCTGGACCTGGGTCTGACTTCTTGCTGTCCTGCTGAGCCTTCCCAATGGAGTGGAAGAGATCTCGGTAGTCCTGCTCCAGTTCCCACTCCAGGGTTGCTAGGTGAGCCAGGTCTTGCTCTACCTCATGGGGGTCATCCCACTCATGCCTAGCCTCCCTCTCATAGAAAATGTCCTGAAGTATGGACTGCGCAGGGCTCCCGAAGTCAGGCTCTGCAAAGGACTCCCATAACAAGCCAGGACCATCAAACTCCTCTCCCTCTGGCTTGTCATGCTCAGCTGTCCAGGGTATGTACTGTGCCATATACCACCAGAGCGCCTGGTAGGCATCCTTCAGCCATAGCTCCTGCCATACCCGGTGCTCTAGTTCCTTCACCCATTCCTCCAGGGGCTGCTCTCCCAGGAAGGGCATCCGCAGGGCCACTTGCTTCTGCAACCGCTGCTCTTCACTGGGGAGACTCTCACGCCGCTGGTATTGTACATTATCCAGGGCCTGGTACCAGATGCCTTTCCTTAATGCATCCTGGCCATCCAGGTCCTCCTCCTCGTATAACACTGCTGGTTCCATCCTGGTGCTTTTAGGGTCGCTGTACTGGGACATGCGTTGCCCTTAAGTTGTAAAATCCAAAGAAATGGTGTCTCCTGTAGCTGTCCTTCTGGCTGTAGGAACGATCCCACCGCTGCCACCAATTGTAACGGACCGTTTCAGCAGACAAGGGGTTAAAATCCGTTTAGGCGACATGCCCCTTTCTGAGAGACAGGCACAGCTACTGCAGAACACCAACCTCCCGAACTGGATACAAAATAGCACTCCAAACTGGAACCTCGCGAATAGCTGCCGGCAGACGAACAGGAAAAGCGTACAGTCAGCTTACACTCCTGGCAATCAGTCTCTAACAGCATACAGTGAATCCCCCCAATAACGAGACAAGGCTCCGTGTTGAGGGTCAGCAGTGGTCTGACGTGCTGGCACACTCAGCCTGGTTTTTATTACAGTTATTGCAAATACAGGTCCGCCCACAGGGTTTTGAAATACAACCAATCAGTAATTCACAACACACACAATGTAAATACAGCAACCAATCGTTCATGCCCCCAGAGGACCAGAAGGGAGACTGTGACACAGGACAGATACAACATATCCCCACAATGCATCATGGTTTCCTCCTCTCTGCCTGGGAGACAACCGAGGGCAATCCAATTATCTCTCAGGACAAAGGGGAGATCGCCAATACACATGTGGAGACAACAGGACAGACATCACCATTCAAACACACAATGGGACAATGGAACAATAGAACCACACCCAGCATATTCCTCCCAAGCTGACAAGTTACACTTATGATAAATTGTTACAACTTTGTGGGGTTACATTGTCCATACATATAACTTACATCAATTTAAACAGTATAACTTGGGGACAAACCTATCCAAAATTCACTTGAATAGGTTCAGGGGTTTAAAAGTTAGTATGGGCCATAATCCTGAGGCAAGAGGCTTTTATACAGCCCCCTCCAAAACACCGTGGCGAGGTTGGTTTCGCCACAATTTACTTCTATGCTTTGGGTCGTTGTCCTGTTGCAGCATCCATATTCTGTTGAGCTTCAGCGGGTGGACAGATGGCCTTAAGTTCTCCTGCAAAATGTCTTGATAAATTTGGGAATTCATTTTTCCTTCGATGATAGCAATCCATCCAGGCCCTGACGCAGCAAAGCAGCCCCAAACCATGATGCCCCCACCACGTACTTCACAGTTAGGATGAGGTTTTGATGTTGGTGTGCTTTGCCTATTTTTCTCCACACATAGTGTTGTGTGTTTCTTCCAAACAACTCAACTTTGGTTTCATCTGTCCACAGAATATTTTGCCAGTACTGCTGGGGAACATCCAGGTGCTCTTGTGCAAACTGTAAATGTGCAGCAATGTTTTTTTTGGACAGCAGTGGCTTCCTCTGTGGTATCCTCCCATGAATTCCATTCTTGTTTAGTGTTTTACGTATCATAGATTCGCTAACAGGGATGTTAGCATATGCCAGAGACTTTTGTAAGTCTTTAGCTGACACTCTAGGATTCTTCTTCACCTCATTGTGCAGTCTGCGCTGTGCTCTTGCAGTCATCTTTATTAAAGGGATTATCTAGATATAAATTGTCTCTGTTCATCCCCTGCTAGGCCCTGCAACTTACTAATGCACTTGTGCTAGTTTTTCTGTCTCATTCTGGAGATCGGGAGAGTGGTCATTTGACTGTTGAGGCTGTATTTACTCTGACAACAAAACCAGGCCTCCCATGGTTGTAATGTCATACCCATGTAATCTTGTAATGGGGCAGTTGACGCTCTCAATACACAAGCAGTAGGGGAAGTCTTGTCATATCAAAGCTCCAATGATGATGGAGGGTGTTGTGGACAGTGTTTTCAGCCCAAGAATGAGGCTGCAGCTCATCTAGACCCACAACCCAGAAGTTCGGGTTGTAAACAGTGAAGTTCAGCAGGAGCAAAGAGATTGAATTGAAGACTCAGAAAAAGTTGACAGGTACACTATTAGGCTCTGTAGGAGACTATATGAGTTTTAAACAATTAAATTACATTTTTTAGGATCTTCTAAAACCCCTTTAAGTCAGAAGCTATATTATCTATATTATTAAGCTAGCTGAAGGACCCGGCTTCGCTCGGGTATATTTAATCTATTTCATTTAATGTTTGTGTGTGTCGTTAAAATATATCAACACTATCCACTATAACAGTGACATCTACAGCACCCTGTCCCCTTAACAGTGACCTCCACAGCGCCCCACCACTTAACACTGACCCCCCTCCCCACAGTGCCCCATCCCTTAAAATTGGACCTCCATAGCAGCCCACCCTCTTAACTTTGACCTTTAGGCTACTTTCACACTTGCTCATAGTCATCTGGCAAGCAGTTCCGTCCAGATCCGGCAAAACGTATTCCAACTGATGGCATTAGTAAGACTTATCAGGATCCTGATCAGTCTTAAAAATGCCTGATCAGTCAAAAAATGCATTGAAATGCCGGATCTGTCTTTCCGTTGTCATCCGGCAAAACGGATCTGGCATTCTGATATTAATACATTCCTATGGAAAAAAATTAATTCAGGCAAGTCTTCAGTTTTTTTTGCCGGAGATAAAACCGTAGCATGCTACGGTTTTCTATTTTGCCTGATCAGTCAAAACGAATGAACGGAAGACATCCTTATGCATCCTAAATGGATTACTCTCCATTTAGAATGCATGGGGATATACCTGATCAGTTCTTTTCCGGTATAGAGCCCCTGTGATGGAATTCTATGATGGAAAAAGAAAAATGCTAGTGTGAAAGTACCCTTATAGCAGCCTTCCCCTTTAACAGTGAGTTTCACAGCACACCACCCCCTTGACAGTGACCTCCCTTAACAGTGGCCTTTACAGAAATCTGCCCCTTAACACTGACCTCCATAGCGGACCATCCCCTTAACTGTGACCTCCACAGCAGCCTGCCCCTAGGGTGGCCAGAGGTCCAGTTTTAGGCCCGACAGTCTGGCTTTCAGAATAGCTGTCCTCCATCTGGTGCAGGGCCTGGATGGACACAAGGATGTCCTTTTGAGCAGCTCACTCTCAGACAGCAGCACAGTGCTTTCAAATAGTAGATAATATAGATATCCAGCTCACCCTTATTTGGTAATGATGCAAATGTTCCACCCCGGGTGCACGGAAATGAAGGTAAGACCTGGATAGTAGCGATAAAGGAGGATTTTCCAGCACCACTTCTTTCTTGAGTGATATTTTCTTTATTTTCAGTGTCAAAAAGACGGCAATAAAACTTCACAGGTCCTGGTTCAATCTACGCGTTTCAAACAGGTAAGTTCTTATTCATGACTGGCATGAATAAGAAAGAAGTGGTGCTGGAAAATCATCCTTTTTAGCAGCACTGTGCTGTCTGAGTGTGAGCTGCAGGAAGAAATTCCTCCCACCCCTGCAGCTGACAGAAGTTGATTTTTAACTTCATTTTTTCAATCCCTGTCAGCTGAGGAGTGGGAGGATGCGTGGCCTAACCAGATCGGGGCATGACTTAGTGGGACCTAGAAAATGATTTTTAACTTCATTTTTTCAATCCCTGTTGGCTGGGGAGTGGGGGGGCATGTATTAGCCTATAGGTTGGACCCTTTTAAAATGTAGCTTTTATTAGTTCAGTTAAAAAAGCAAAAATATATAACACCCCATGATAACTGGGTGACCAAATAACATATAACAGGACAGGATATCGCCCAGCTACCACCGTGAATTGGTTAAAAAAATAATAAATAAGATAGTGTAAATTCCAGGGGCACTGATGACGTTGCTGGGAGGTGTGGGGAATGGACAGAGGTTAGGGCACCTTATTGTGGGTACTGGGGATAGTTCTCTCCCTGTGCCCGCCCTAAGTTAACCCTTTGCCCAGGGATGAACTCTGATGGTGGGATCACCCTGTCCCCGTGCCTACCCTGTCTTGCCCTGTGTAGCCCTGTACCTTGGGAATTTATAACACATATAATTATGTCGATTTTAACCCTGACGCGTTTCCCCGCTATGGTTCATCAGGGGGTCGGTTTAAGAATGATAACTGTTATGTATAACATCATGGATCAAAACAGGATAATTTAGTAGATAATTCAAAATATAAATACTATGTCCTGGTTGATACCGTAGGGCAGGCCATATATGGGGAAAGAGGACTCACACAGACTCTCTTGATGAAGAGGGATGTCACCTTAAAAAATTAAAATAAACACATCGTTGGTATTTACTTACTGGATCGCCCGAGTCTTAGTGTCCCAAGGTGAAAAAACTTACAGGTGATGTGCCCCCATAGTATCCGGACTGCCACCTGCTGAGCTTGATAAGGCAGTGGGGCGTCCCTGTGCTGATTTGATTTAAGTGAGCGTGCGGGCACGCGTTTCCACCTCCGGGAGCCGAATATCCGGTATGTGGAACACACGCCGTCCGCAACTTCCAGTTTCCTGGAACGCAGGCATCGCTTCCGGTCTGCTGAACTGCAGACGTCATTTCCGGTTTAGCGATGCTCAAGCCTTCCAGCTTCTCCCCAGATAGTTATATTGTGGGGGAGGTACATAGCAGTTTGGCACCGAATTACCCTCATAGAATTACCTTATTAGAACGCTCTTGGGCACAGGGATAAGAAAAGAGGGGTGGGGCATGATTTTTTGTCTAATATATTTTTTGACAGGCTAGAATGTATAATCAAATATCACTTAATAAATTTGCTCACGATATATGCTGTATTTGGAGCTGCCTATTTATGTACATCCTCCCCAAAAATACCCAGATTTGATAATGCCCCTTTTAGGACTTTTTCTCATATACACTACTTGCAGAATTATTAGGCAAATGAGTATTTTGACCACATCATCCTCTTTATGCATGTTGTCTTACTCCAAGCTGTATAGGCTCAAAAGCCTACTACCAATTAAGCATATTAGGTGATGTGCATCTCTGTAATGAGAAGGGGTGTGGTCTAATGACATCAACACCCTATATCAGGTGTGCATAATTATTAGGCAACTTCCTTTCCTTTGGCAAAATGGGTCAAAAGAAGGACTTGACAGGCTCAGAAAAGTCAAAAATAGTGAGATATCTTGCAGAGGGATGCAGCACTCTTAAAATCGCAAAGCTTCAGAAGCGTGATCATCGAACAATCAAGCGTTTCATTCAAAATAGTCAACAGGGTCGCAAGAAGCGTGTGGAAAAACCGAGGCGCAAAATAACTGCCCATGAACTGAGAAAAGTCAAGATGCCACTTGCCACCAGTTTGGCCATATTTCGGAGCTGCAACATCACTGGAGTGCCCAAAAGCACAAGGTGTGCAATACTCAGAGACATGGCCAAGGTAAGAAAGGCTGAAAGACGACCACCACTGAACAAGACACACAAGCTGAAACGTCAAGACTGGGCCAAGAAATATCTCAAGACTGATTTTTCTAAGGTTTTATGGACTGATGAAATGAGAGTGAGTCTTGATGGGCCAGATGGCTGGGCCCGTGGCTGGATTGGTAAAGGGCAGAGAGCTCCAGTCCGACTCAGACGCCAGCAAGGTGGAGGTGGAGTACTGGTTTGGGCTGGTATCATCAAAGATGAGCTTGTCGGGCCTTTTTGGGTTGAGGATGGAGTCAAGCTCAACTCCCAGTCCTACTGCCAGTTTCTGGAAGACACCTTCTTCAAGCAGTGGTACAGGAAGAAGTCTTCAAGGTAAGAAAAACATGATTTTCATGCAGGACAATGCTCCATCACACGCGTCCAAGTACTCCACAACGTGGCTGGCAAGAAAGGGTATAAAAGAAGAAAATCTAATGACATGGCCTCCTTGTTCACCTGATCTGAACCCCATTGAGAACCTGTGGTCCATCATCAAATGTGAGATTTACAAGGAGGGAAAACAGTACACCTCTCTGAACAGTGTCTGGGAGGCTGTGGTTGCTGCTGCACGCAATGTTGAACAGATCAAAACACTGACAGAATCCATGGATGGCAGGCTTTTGAGTGTCCTTGCAAAGAAAGGTGGCTATATTGGTCACTGATTTGTTTTTGTTTTGTTTTTGAATGTCAGAAATGTATATTTGTGAATGTTGAGATGTTATATTGGTTTCACTGTAAAGATAAATAATTGAAATGGGTATATATTTGTTTTTTGTTAAGTTGCCTAATAATTATGTACAGTAATAGTCACCTGCACACACAGATATCCCCCTAAAATAGCTAAAACTAAAAACAAACTAAAAACTACTTCCAAAAATATTCAGCTTTGATATTAATGAGTTTTTTGGGTTCATTGAGAACATGGTTGTTGTTCAATAATAAAATTAATCCTCAAAAATACAACTTGCCTAATAATTCTGCACTCCCTGTAGAGAAGAAAAAATTAATCTAACAGGACATCATTTTTTCATAGTTGTAGCTCTTCTGGTCAGGGGATGCACAATTCATAGGTTAACGTCATCACCTGATCAGAACAATAGAGTTTATTAAAATAGATTTAGCTCAAAACCCTTATGATATAGTTCATTGAGCACTTTGTGTACTCATGACCAGTTCAGACCATATTTGTTTACTCAAGGAATATAGAGGTAAGCGTGGAGGACAGAGATTCCAGGACTGCAGTATTTCCCACTTTAATTTCCATATTATGTTACTAAGAGGTATGAATACTTTACAGAAAACAGGTAAAGGTCAGTCTTTCGTTAAGGCCAGTGGGGGCTTGGGAGCGGCACCTATAAATCCATTCCGCTTCCCTCCGCAAATCGTATTGTTCCAGTCTCCTTTTCTCTGAGATATTGGGACAAGTTCCAATGCCGAAAAACTAAGTGAGCGAGGGTCCCCTGCGTGATATTCATGTACGTGACTCGCCACTGGTGTGATTCTATTGTTCTTGATGTCATTAACATGTTCTCCCACCCTTTTCCTTAGCTCCCTAAAGGTCTTTCCAATATAGTCCTTGGGGCAGGGGAAATTACTTATATAAATTACCCCTTTGCTTTTACAATTTATGAAGTCCCGAATGGTGAACACCTTTTGGGTGGCTGAGCATGTTATGGTCTTGCCTGTGGAGATGAATGGGCATATTTTACAGGTCCCGCATTTACACATGCTGAGGGGACGATGATCAGGCCATGTTCCTGGTAAGGCTGGGGGAAGGTAATGACTGTGTACCAGTCTATCTCTGAGGCTCTGGCCTCTTCAGTAGGTTATGCTCGGGTAGGGTGAAATACTCTTGGCGACACTAGTGTCCATTTGTAGGATTGGCCAATATTTATTTAAGATGGCTCTTACTTCTGTGTTGGCCATGTCAAATGTGGAGATAAGGCGGGTCTCTGCCCTACTGTCCTCCCCATGTTTTTTGGGGGTAAGTAACGTTTCCCTGTCGGTTGCTATGGGCTGCTGAAACGCATTTCTTAGTGTGGTTTTTGGGTACCCTCTATCTGTCATTCTTTTATAAAGTTTTCTAGATTCGCAGTGGAAGTCGGTTAGACCCAAACAGTTCCTGCGTATCCTCAGGTATTCTTGTGGGATGGGGTGATGGCTTCGCCAATGCAGGATGGAATTTGTTGCTGTTGATTTTCTGAAAATTGTACTGACCAGTTTTTCACCCTGTTTACGTATTGTCACATCAAGAAAATTGATACAGTCTTCCTGTATTTCAGACGTGAATTTGAGACCTATGTCATTGATGTTCAGAACACCTATAAAATCGGTAAATTCCCTCCTACTACCATTCCAAAGCACAAAGATGTCGTCAATGTACCTCGTCCAGAAGGCTACTTTCTCGCTCCACCATGTATGGTGGCCCGGAAAGACGATATTGTCCTCCCAGCAACCCAGGAAGAGATTGGCTTATGTGGGGGCACAGGGGCACCCCATAGCCGTCCCCCTGAGCTGGTGGTAGAACCGCCCACTGAACAGGAAGAAATTGTGCCTTAGAATGTAGTCAAGTAGGGTCAAGATGAAGTGGTTATGGTCTTGAAAGTGATTCCCTCTTGTACCTAGATAGTGTGAGACCACAAGAAGGCCCTTATCATGAAGGATACTGCTATACAGGGATTCAACATCAATGCTAGCTAGTAAACAGGAAGATTCAATACCCAAGGACTCTTTTTTTTCAGAAAATGAAGGGGGGGGGGGGCATGGCCTAATCAGGTGTGTGTCTTAGCAGGACCTAGAAGTTTATTTTTAACTTAATTTTTCCAATCCCTGTCGGCTGAGGAGTGGGAGGGGGCATGGCCTAACCGGATCAGCGGCGTGTCCTTTTGAACATCTCACTCTAAGACAGCAGCACTGTGCTGTTTGAGTGTGAGCTGCAGGGAGAATGTCACCCTCCCTCCCACCCCTGCAGTTGACAGAAGTTGATTTTTACCTTTATTTTTTAAATCCCCATCGGCTGAGGAGTGGGAGAGGGTGTTTCCTAACCAGATCATGGGCATGGCTTAAAGGGACCTGGGAGCAGGGTTTTAAGTTCATCTGTTGAGGGTGGACACATTGTGGCAGGGTACATGTCTGGGCTCCTTCCTGCAAGAGTGATGCCCCTCTGGGCACCTTTCTGGCTCATTTGCATACCAAAGAAACTGGATTTTCAGAGGATAAAAGCATCTATTGCTGTAACAAAGCCACATTTGGAAATAAGGTATTAAGTGCTATTAGGCCATGGTTTTACTTCAATAATGATTATCCTGGTGACAGATTTCCTTTAAAGCTTACCTACAGCAGTGAAGAAAAATGGCTTGGTTGTTATGGAAACCTGGTATAAAGCTGTGTGTGTTTGGAGACTGGCCTGCGAGCTTCAATTGGCTGATAAGGGTCATGTAATCAAGCTTCTATTGGCTAATGCATTTTTTTGGGGGAATATATCAGGAACGGTACTTCCTAGAGAGCTGAGACCTGGTCAAAAATCTTCCCGGACACCTGATGTACCTGTGTGCCAAATTTCATGAAATGTGACGTTGCGGATTCCTTTAGCGGACATACATACATACACACACACATACACTCAGCTTTATATATTAGATGAGGAAACAAATAAAATTAGACCTTAGTCACTGAGAAATTCATTATAGGGCTTGTAGGGCTAGATCAGCAGAATGATAACTTTTACGATGGGTGTTCAATAAGTTATCTACCCCAGCATGTTAGAGAGCTGAGTTTAGTTAAGAGAATTTAGACATGCTTAGAGAAAATCCAGGAGACTTTTATTCTCAAATTATTATGGATGATGAAACATGAGTCCACCACCATGTTCCTGGAACCAAACAATGGAGTTGTAATGGAGGCACAAGGAGAGTTGCAATGGAGGCACAAAGGGTCACCAACTCCAAAATCAGCTTGAAAGATCATTGCAACCGTTTTTTGAGATACAGAAGGTGTTTTATTAATAGATTTTATACCACATGAGACAACAAACACTGGAGACACCTGTGCTTCAACAATGCACAATTAAAGAGAAATGCCATGGGAAGTTGTCGGAAAGTATTTTGCTTCATGTCAGCCAGCTCACATGTCTCTTAAATCACAAGCTGCTATGAGGGAATGCAGTTTCATGGAGCTGTACCAGCCACCCTACTGTCCTGACCTAGCTCCCAGTGATTAGTTTGTCTTTTGGAACCTGATGGTCTGTCTGCACGGGCAATGATTTCCTGATGATAATGCAGTCAAAAAGGTGGTAACAGGTTTCCTACAGCAGCAAGAAGTATATTCTAAGGGCATCCTATCACTGGAGGCAAAGTGGAATAAGTGTGTTGAAGTGAGCCGAGGATTACATTGAAAAGTATGGAGTTACATTTTCTCCAATTTATTTTTCCATATTCAGGTAGATCACTTATTGAAAATCTCTCGTACTTAACTGCTCTGTTGCTTTATTCTGTAAAGGAAAGTACTTAAAACGTACTTCTCCATATGCAGAAGAGCTGTTAGGAACACAGAGGACAGATCTAAGCTCAGCCAGCCCCTTCCTTTCTTTCTTGCTTACCAGGGCCAGGTTCCTGCATCTCTCTTGACCCTTTGAATTAAGGAGGAAAGAGGGAGAGGTTGGCAGAGGAAGCAGGAAGTGCGAGGTTGCCCTCCCTCAGTGAGCTTAACTGCTCATTTGCAGATGGTTAAAAAGTACTTTTTCTCTAGATTGAAGCAACAGATCGAAGTGAAATATAGCCTTACATTTAACTGAGCTAGCCCTACAAGTCATTGTACCTTTTTTTTCTGGATTTCCTGGTAAAAGACTCCCTTTACCAAATTGAAATACTTAGAGGCAAAAACAAAAAAGATTGTTTTGGTTCTTAAGGGGGTTTTATTTATGAAGGTGGGTTTAATTTTGTAATGTTTTTCTACCTTTATTGCTCCAACCTTCCTTTCTTGGCCATGACCATGTCCATGCTGCTCCTTCTCATATCCTGTGATGTTATGTCCATGGGCAGTGATAGGGTTGTGTCTATGTAGCTGGGTGGGAGGAGCTATAAAGTAGCTGGGCATTGGTAGGGGCTGTGCTGGAGCTGTGGGAGAGAAAGGAGAAGTGAATCATGAGTTTGGTTTGATATGGCAACAGGAAGTGCAGTATAGAAACAAACCAGACTGATTTATTTACATGGTGAAAATGGGTCAGGAGAGCCCAAATTGTTAAAAAGCAGGAGAAAAATATACATGAGGAAAGCGAAAACATTAACATATCTGTTAGAAAATAATTGTAATCCCAGAAAACCCCTTTAAGGCCAAAATCGCCCAGCCTGTAGGTGCCTTCACAGTTGAAAACAAATACAAATTACCAGCTGGTCGAGTGAACGGAGTTACCCTGGAGGACAGAAGCCACTCCATTAATTGAGGCAAATCCAAGCAAAACATTCATCCAGCTCCCCAGGGAGTGAAACTTCATCCACTTTATTGTATCATTAAAAATAACCACAACATACAGTACATTAACTTCTAAGTGTTTCAATCAGATACGTGATCTTCCTCATGGTGTAAAAGCCATACATATATAACCAAAATTATATGCAAGAATTAGTGAACACATTTAGTCTTTATACATAACACTAGACATGAGTGAATTTTTTAAAAATTCAATTCAGTAGGTTTATTGAAGTTGGCCCAAAAATTTGATTAGTTACGAATTAATTAGTCATGAATCACTATAAATCAGGTATACCCAGGACACTCTGCCTTAGGGTAAGGCCACACGGAGTGGCCGTGCTGCGGGCAGGTTGTGGTCATTCTGCGGTGAAGAACCGCACGGCCAATTATTTTGCAGATGACTTTTACTTAATAATGAAGACCACACTGTATAGTGTTTATTGTTAATGGCCAAGGAGCACATTTAATGCACAGATGCTGTTGCTGGTATGGGATTTGGCTAGTTAGGTGGGGGCACAATATGCTGGCATATCCACTTCTCCAACCCCAGTGCTTTCCTGCCCTACAGGTGGGAGCCCTTCTTCTGCCATCTTCTTTTCCTCCTTTTCCACATCATCTAATATCGATGAGAATATGTCATCAGGAACATCCAGTAACTCTGCTCTCTGCATCTTGCTGACTTTTCTAGAAAGTAAAGCCAGCAAAAGATGAGGATGGTTATAATTAAGACCTGGCCCCCCTAAGGGGTGCCGACTGGAGTTTATATGCTGGCACTGGAATAATAAAGTCCTCCATCTTAATGATATTGAATTCTTCTAATTATAATTTTCAGCAACACTGTCCCTAGAGCATGAGCGCTTTCCACGTCTCTCCCTATGCTTAGCTTACAGGACAATGGTGGAGACCACCCGGGATAAAAGATTTATAGGGCTCTGACATCACCAGTGGATTAGCTGGCTGCATGGCATTATGGGTGATCTTGCGTTCCCGTGCTTGTCTCCTCTACCCTTAGTTTCACTTTGTAGCACGTGCTTCTGCCATTTTAGGAAAACCTGATTAGTTACTACGAAAAGCAAGGAGAATTCTGTTTCTTTGCGAAATGACGTTTTCCTAAACGTCAGACTGATTTCCATTTCGAATGCTTCCGTCAACACTACATAACAAGACAAGCAATGAGCTGCTAATGGTACATTATTAAGAGAGTTCCACGCATAATAACCTAATGTCCCAAAAGTTAATAAAGCAGGACGATCAGTTGAAAAATGCTGCATGTGAATAGGTACCGACATATGCTATTTTAATTATTCACAAATAGGTTTTTCTGTGAACACAAAAGTATCCTTTAGTGTACATTGAAAAACTTCCTAACTATGGATAGATTCATGAATACCATTTATAATATTTACAACAAGGGAAATGTGTTTGTGAACCTACAGTATGTTCCGACTATAACAAATTAACATTGAGTTAGGGGTCTACATACATAGCTTGTTGTCCCAGGAGTTAAGAACTATTACTTGAAAGATACATCATGTGAATAGGTACCAATATAGGCTTTTTACAATATTCACAAATAGTCAGATATTTTTGCAGATGCAAAAGAATCCCTTAAAAAATACTTCCTATGAATAAATCCTAATAAATACCATTTCGGATATTTACAGAAAGGGAAATCTATATATGAATCCATGTTCAGACTATTACAAATTAGAATAGAACTGTTGCTTGAAAAACACCTTGTGAACATCATGAATGGCATTTATTAATATCTATAGACAATGAATTGTGTTCTCTAAATGATACTTTTTTTGACGCAAAAGTATCATTTAGAGAACACAATTCATTGTCTATAGATATTAATAAATGCCATTCATGATGTTCACAAGGGAATGTACATGTACACTCATGTCCAGAATATCACTAACTACAGTAACATTGTAATAGGGGTCTAATGAAGGAACACGTAGATTGTTCCTAGGGGTTTAAGAATTTAAAAAGTGACGACTACAGGATTCTGATTATTTTTTTCAGAGTGAGATCGCCCTATCAAACTTTTGTTTCAAAAATGAAACAAAAAGAAATTCATGATCAGATAAAAATAAATTAACAAGTGTTACAAAATTGGTCACAGGATCCCAAATACGATAAACTGTGGGAGAATATTACATTAAATTAGATTACATTACCTCTGTTAAAGTAAATTTTAATAGGATCTGTACAATTACGATCATGATCAACATTATGAGTGGGCTCACAGGGATTTATCCAAAGTAATGGTGAAATATATACTGTAAAAACATTGTAAAATGCACAGAGCTAGAAAAAGGAATTCTTCAAAAATCTAGCTAGTTTCAGCTCTTCTAAAGCAGACTCTGAGGATAAGTTGTCTGATACTACTGATTCTAATACCAGTGTGAACAGAACTCCTGCTAAAAACATTTCCTCTAGAGTTGAGAGGACACCTGGATGTTCAGGTTCGACGGGTTCGGCCGAACTTCACAAAAAAGTTCAAGTTCGGGATCCGAACTTGACCCCGAACCTGAACCCTACTGATGAGGACCCGAACTTTTGAGCACTAAAATGGCTGTAAAAATGTAATGGAAAGGGCTAGAGGGCTGAAAATGGCATCAGCATGTGGTTAAGAGCATGGCAAGTGCTCTGCAAACAAATGTGGATAGGGAAATGACTTTAAATAACATTAAATACGAAAAGATAAAAAATGTAAATCTTGATCTAGGAGGACAAGGTCCATGGAGTAGGAGGTTGAGGAGGCGGTGGATGTGGCGGTGTAGGTGGAAGCGGCAGTAGAGGAGGAGGAAGTAGCCTACACTACTTTTTGGATTTAAAATTTATTTTTATTTTTTTAATTAGGGTACACCCCAAAACATTGGGAAATATAACCTGTGATAAACCCCTCCAGTCTTGCTAAACAAGCGTTCACACAATACACTGGTAGCAGGGCAGGCCAACACCTCCAAGGGGTAAAGGGCAAGCTCAGGCCTTGTGCCCAATTTGGAGACCCAGAAGTTGAAGGGGGCAGACCCATCAGTCAGTTTGTGTAGGCGTGTGCACACATACTGCCTCATCATGTTGCACGTCCCCGTGATGTTCACAATCCAATTGGATATCTGCTCTATCAACTTTCAATGTTCTTTTCTGCGCCTACAATGTTGATCACAGTTAGCGGCGAATTAGGGTTCCACGCCGGAGAGGGAGCGTGAGAAAGGGATAGCACATCCAAGGGAGATCAATGGATGACATTTAATTGTGATTGAGCGGAAATGTGGGAGAAGCTATTAAAACAGAAGAATCGAAGGAAAGGAGGGGGTTCGCTGCAATTACCCACTCCAGACTTGGGAAGGTAGTGACGATACGATAAATAACAATAAAGGACTCTTAAGATGCCCTGTTATTGGAATGATTAATAAAAAATTATAGGGAATGTCACTGGGGTATTTTGGATTTGGAAACATTAGACAGGAGAGTCCCCTGCTGCCGTTTTGTTGACTCTAGATAACTTCTGCCTGATTGCATGTCCCCGTGACGTCCCCGATCTATTTGAATATATTCTCTATCAACTTTCGATGTTCTTTTTTGAGTCTACCATGTTGATCACGGTTATCGGCGAATCAGGGTTCGACGCCGGAGAGGGAGCATGAGAAAGAGATACCACATCCAAGGGAGGTCAATGGATGAAATTAAATGTTGATCAAGCATAAAAGTGGGGACAAATTATTGAAGCCGAAGCTTACAAGTAAAGGAGGTGGCGCGAGTCAATTAATAAAATAATTTTTGAAATTGAATTCCCTGTCACCTATGCAGAGCAGGGGTTTGTATACAGCAAAATTGGTAAAATGTCACCTAACAATGTAACAGTCGATTTTTTTAAATTTATGTCCCTATCACCTATGCAGAGCAGGGGTTTAATCACGGCAAAAATGGTCAAATGTCACCCAAGAATGTAACAGACAAATTAGTGAATTGTTTATACCTGTCTACTAGGTATAGCAGGGGTATATCACAGCCAAAAATTGATGAATTTCACCCGAGAATGTAACAGACAAATGAATGAAATTTGTTTACCTTGTCTACTAGGTATAGCAGAGGTATATGACAGCCAAAAATTGGTGAATTTCACCTGAAAATGTAACAGACAAATTAGTGAAATTACATAAAATAAAATACGTATAAATAAAAAAAATAAACTTAATTTATGAGGTGGAGGTCCATATGGAGTAGGAGTTTGAGGAGGCGGTGGACGTAGCGGTGTCTGTGGAAGCGGCAGTGGAGGAGGACGAGGTAGCCAACACTGGTTTTTGGTTTTAATTATATATTTTTTAATTAGGGTAAATATCCAAAATACAACAATGAACAATTGCGCTGTAGTATAACAATGGCTGGTTAAGGCCCAGTATACATGTCTGTTCTGCACAAGGTACAGACAAGTCCTGTGGGATCCATGCCTGGTTCATTTTAATGAACGTGAGCTTGTCAACATTGGCTGTGGACAGGCGGCTGCGCTTGTCTGTTATAAAGCGCCCTGCCGTGCTAAACACACGTTTAGATAATACACTGGCTGCAGGGAAGGCCAGCACCTCCAAGGCGTAAAGGGCAAGCTCAGGCCATGTGCCCCATTTGGAGACCCAGAATTTGAAGGGGGCAGACCCGTCATTCAGTACATGTAGGCGTGTGCACACATACTGCTCCACCATGTTGCTGAAATGCTGCCTCCCGCTAAGACGTTCCATATCAGCTGGTGGTGCTGGTTGTTGTAGCGTGCTGACAAAGCTTTTCCACATTTCGGCCATGCTAACCCTGACTTCTGAGGTGCTGGCGGTGCCCCAGCTGCATTGGCGACCTCTTCCTCCTCCACTGCCTTTGCCTTGTGCTTCCACTGTGCCCCCGCTGTCAGGTGGAAATGCCACCAGCAGCGCGTCTACCAGCGTACGCTTGTACTCCTGCATCTTACGATCACGCTCCAGTGACGAATTAATGACGGTACGTTGTCCTTGTAACGGGGATCCAGCAGCATGGCCAACCAGTAATCAGCACAAGTTAGAATGTAGGCAACTCGGTGGTCGTTGACACTGCAGCATGTAATCGCTCATGTGTGCCAGGCTGCCCATAGGCAACGAAAAGCTGTCCTCTGTGGAAGGTGCATCATTTGTGTCCTCTGTATCCCCCCAGCCACACACCACTGATGGCCATGAGCTGGTCTGGGTGCCACCCTGCTGTGAACAAGGTTCCTCCTCCTCCATCTCCTCCTCCTAATCCTGTACCTCGCTATCCTCCAGAACTGTGCCCTGGCTGGACAATTGTGTACCTGGCATTTTTGGGTGCAGGAATCAACCCTCGGAGCCACTTGTGAATGACTGGACGGAAACCCTACGAAATGATCCCTCTTCCTTCTCCTGTGCCACATCCTCTTCCATCTTTGCCAGCAGCGTTTTTTCAAGGAGGCATAGAAGTGGGATAGTAACACTGGGAACTGCGTTATCGGCACTGGCCATGTTGGTGGAGTACTCAAAACAGCACAACAAGGAACAGAGGTCTCGCATGGAGGCCCAGTTATTGGTGGTGAAGTGGTGCTGTTCCGCAGAGCGACTCACCTGTGCGCGCTGCAGCTGAAACTCCACTATCGCCTGCTGCTGCTCGCACAGTCTGGCCAGCATGTGCAAAGTGGAGTTCCACCTTGTGGGCACGTCGCATATGAGGCGGTGAGCGGGAACTTACGCTGCAGCGCTGACAGGCGAGCAGCAGCATGGTGAGAACGCTGAATGCGCGCACAGACGGCCCGCACTTTATGCAGCAGCTCTGACATATCTGGGTAATTTTTAAGAAATCTCTGCACCACCAAATTGAGCACATGCGCCAGCCAAGGGATGTGGGTCAAACCGGCTAGTCCCAGAGCTGCTACAAGATTTTTCCCATTATCGCACACCACCAGGCGGGCTTGAGGCTCACTGGCACCAAACACTCATCAGTCTGTTGTTCAAGGCCCGTCCACAGCTCCTGAGCAGTGTGGGTTTTTTTCCCCCAAACAGATGCGTTTTAAAACTGTCTGCTGTCATTTACCCCTGGCTGTGCTGAAGTTGGTGGTGGAGGTGTTACGCTGACAGGATAAGGAGACGGCAGAGGATGAGGAAGCGGAGTAGGAGGAGGAAGCAACAGGAGGCAAACTGAAGCACCCTGCAATCCTCGGTGGTGAAAGGACATGAGCCAAACTCCTATCCGCCTCAGGCCCAGCCGCCACTGCATTTACCCAGTGTGCTGTTATGGAGATATAACGTCCCTGACCGTGGTTACGTGTCCACGTATCTGTAGTGAGGTACACCATGTCACAGATGGCGTTGCGCAGTGCACACCTGATTTTGTCCCCCACTTGGTTGTGCAGGGAAGGGATGGCTCACCTGGAAAAGGAGTGGCGGCTAGGCACAATGTACTGTGGGACAGCCACCGGCTTAAGGCCGTTAAAACTCTTCAACTAGGTAGGTCCCTTGCTGCGTTGGGCAGTAGCAGGCGTACTGTCTAGAGGACGGCCCCTCCGCTTTTGCACCCTGCTCCCTCTTCTGCTGTGCTGGTGGCTCTGTCTGACCACCGCTTCTTCCTCCGAACTACACAGGTCACTCGCATGACCTTGATTCCATGTGGGGTCGAGGACCTCATCGTCCTCCACATCATCTTCCACCCAGTCTTCACCCCTGCCCTCCTTGTCAGTCTGCACACTTTCGAAAGCCCCAGCAGTTGGCACCTGTGTTTTGTCATCATCCAAGACGTGCTGCGATGGTCCTCCCATGTACTCATCTTGAAACATAAGTGGTTGGACATCCGTGCACTCAATCTCTTCCACTTCTGGGGCAGGGCTAGGTGGATGGCCCTGGGAAACCCTGCTAACAGAGTCATCAAATAGCAGAAGAGACTGCTGCATGACTTGGGGCTCAGACTGCTTGGCTGATTTGCAAGGGGGTGAGGTGAAAGACTGAAGGACATCGGGAGACAATGTGAATGAACTGGAGGCACTGTCAGCAACCCAAACTACTATCGCCTGTACTTGTTCTGGCCTCACCATTCGTAGAGCCGCATTAGGCCCGACCAATTACCGCTGCAGGTTCTGTCGCCTACTCGCACCTGAGGAAGGGGTTTCACTTGTGCATGTAGCTGGCACAGATTGACCACATCCTCTCCCTGCAACAGGAGCTCCACCAGCAGCACCACAACCTGGGCCAAATCCCTTATTTGACACTCTCCTCATATTTTTCAAATTTAGGGCTCTTTCACACTTGCGTTCTTTTGTTCCGGCATAGAGTTCCGTCGTCGGGGCTCTATGCCGGAACAATCCTGATCAGTTTTATCCTAATGCATTCTGAATGGAGTGAAATCCGTTCAGGATGCATCAGGATTAGAGTTGAGCGAACACCTGGATGTTCGGGTTCGAGAAGTTCGGCCGAACATCCCGGAAATGTTCGGGTTCGGGATCCGAACCCGATCCGAACTTCGTCCCGAACCCGAACCCCATTGAAGTCAATGGGGACCCGAACTTTTCGGCACTAAAAAGGCTGTAAAACAGCCCAGGAAAGAGCTAGAGGGCTGCAAAAGGCAGCAACATGTAGGTAAATCCCCTGCAAACAAATGTGGATAGGGAAATGAATTAAATTAAAAATTAAATAAATAAAAATTAACCAAAATCAATTGGAGAGAGGTTCCATAGCAGAGAATCTGGCTTCCCGTCACCCACCACTGGAACAGTCCATTCTCAGATATTTAGGCCCCGGCACCCAGGCAGAGGAGAGAGGTCCCGTAACAGAGAATCTGTCTTCATGTCAGCAGAGAATTAGTCTGCATGTCATAGCAGAGAATGAGGCTTCACGTCAGCCACCACTGCAACAGTCCATTGGCATATATTTAGGCCCAGCACCCAGGCAGAGGAGGGAGGTCCCGTAACAGAGAATCTGTCTTCATGTCAGCAGAGAATTAGTCTGCATGTCATAGCAGAGAATGAGGCTTCACGTCACCCACCACTGCAACAGTCCATTGGCATATATTTAGGCCTAGCACACAGGCAGAGCAGAGAGGTCCCGTAACAGACAATCTGGCTTCATGACAGCAGAGAATCAGTCTGCATGTCATAGCAGAGAATGAGGCTTCACGTCACCCACCACTGCAACAGTCCATTGGCATATATTTAGGCCTAGCACACAGGCAGAGCAGAGAGGTCCCGTAACAGACGATCTGGCTTCATGTCAGCAGAGAATCAGTCTGCATGTCATAGCAGAGAATGAGGCTTCACGTCAGCCACCACTGCAACAGTCCATTGGCATATATTTAGGCCCAGCACCCAGGCAGAGGAGGGAGGTCCCGTAACAGAGAATCTGTCTTCATGTCAGCAGAGAATTAGTCTGCATGTCATAGCAGAGAATGAGGCTTCACGTCAGCCACCACTGCAACAGTCCATTGGCATATATTTAGGCCCAGCACACACACAGGCAGAGGAGAGAGGTCCCGTAACAGAGAATCTGTCTTCATGTCAGCAGAGAATTAGTCTGCATGTCATAGCAGAGAATCAGGCTTCACGTCACCCACCACTGCAACAGTCCATTGGCATATATTTAGGCCCAGCACCCAGGCAGAGGAGGGAGGTCCCGTAACAGAGAATCTGTCTTCATGTCAGCAGAGAATTAGTCTGCATGTCATAGCAGAGAATGAGGCTTCACGTCAGCCACCACTGCAACAGTCCATTGGCATATATTTAGGCCCAGCACACACACAGGCAGAGGAGAGAGGTCCCGTAACAGAGAATCTGTCTTCATGTCAGCAGAGAATTAGTCTGCATGTCATAGCAGAGAATGAGGCTTCACGTCAGCCACCACTGCAACAGTCCATTGGCATATATTTAGGCCCAGCACACACACAGGCAGAGGAGAGAGGTCCCGTAACAGACAATCTGGCTTCATGTCAGCAGAGAATTAGTCTGCATGTCATAGCAGAGAATGAGGCTTCACGTCACCCACCACTGCAACAGTCCATTGGCATATATTTAGGCCCAGCACCCAGGCAGAGGAGGGAGGTCCCGTAACAGAGAATCTGTCTTCATGTCAGCAGAGAATTAGTCTGCATGTCATAGCAGAGAATGAGGCTTCACGTCAGCCACCACTGCAACAGTCCATTGGCATATATTTAGGCCCAGCACACACACAGGCAGAGGAGAGAGGTCCCGTAACAGAGGATCTGGCTTCATGTCAGCAGAGAATCAGTCTGCATGTCATAGCAGAGAATCAGGCTTCACGTCAGCCACCACTGCAACAGTCCATTGGCATATATTTAGGCCTAGCACACAGGCAGAGGAGAGAGGTCCCGTAACAGACAATCTGGCTTCATGTCAGCAGAGAATCAGTCTGCATGTCATAGCAGAGAATGAGGCTTCACGTCAGCCACCACTGCAACAGTCCATTGTCATAAATTTAGGCCCAGCACCCAGGCAGAGGAGAGAGGTCCCGTAACAGACAATCTGGCTTCATGTCAGCAGAGAATTAGTCTGCATGTCATAGCAGAGAATCAGGCTTCATGTCAGCCACCACTGCAACAGTCCATTGGCATATATTTAGGCCTAGCACACAGGCAGAGGAGAGGTTCATTCAACTTTGGGTAGCATCGCAATATAATGGTAAAATGAAAATAAAAATAGGATTGAATGAGGAAGTGCCCTGGAGTCCAATAATATATGGTTATGGGGAGGTAGTTAATGTCTAATCTGGACAAGGGACGGACAGGTCCTGTGGGATCCATGCCTGGTTCATTTTTATGAACGTCAGCTTGTCCACATTGGCTGTAGACAGGCGGCTGCGTTTGTCTGTAATGACGCCCCCTGCCGTGCTGAATACACGTTCAGACAAAACGCTGGCTGCCGGGCAGGCCAGCACCTCCAAGGCATAAAAGGCTAGCTCTGGCCACGTGGACAATTTAGAGACCCAGAAGTTGAATGGGGCCGAACCATCAGTCAGTACGTGGAGGGGTGTGCACACGTACTGTTCCACCATGTTAGTGAAATGTTGCCTCCTGCTAACACGTTGCGTATCAGGTGGTGGTGCAGTTAGCTGTGGCGTGTTGACAAAAGTTTTCCACATCTCTGCCATGCTAACCCTGCCCTCAGAGGAGCTGGCCGTGACACAGCTGCCTTGGCGACCTCTTGCTCCTCCTCTGCCTTGGCCTTGGGCTTCCACTTGTTCCCCTGTGACATTTGGGAATGCTCTCAGTAGCGCGTCTACCAACGTGCGCTTGTACTCGCGCATCTTCCTATCACGCTCCAGTGCAGGAAGTAAGGTGGGCACATTGTCTTTGTAGCGTGGATCCAGCAGGGTGGCAACCCAGTAGTCCGCACAGGTTAAAATGTGGGCAACTCTGCTGTCGTTGCGCAGGCACTGCAGCATGTAGTCGCTCATGTGTGCCAGGCTGCCCAGGGATAAGGACAAGCTGTCCTCTGTGGGAGGCGTATCGTCATCGTCCTGCCTTTCCCCCCAGCCACGCACCAGTGATGGACCCGAGCTGCGTTGGGTGCCACCCCGCTGTGACCATGCTTCATCCTCATCCTCCTCCACCTCCTCCTCATCCTCGTCCTCCTCGTCCTCCAGTAGTGGGCCCTGGCTGGCCACATTTGTACCTGGCCTCTGCTGTTGCCAAAAACCTCCCTCTGAGTCACTTCGAAGAGACTGGCCTGAAAGTGCTAAAAATGACCCCTCTTCCTCCTCCTCCTCCTCCTCCTCCTGGGCCACCTCCTCTTCCATCATCGCCCTAAGTGTTTTCTCAAGGAGACATAGAAGTGGTATTGTAACGCTGATAACGGTGTCATCGCCACTGGCCATGTTGGTGGAGTACTCGAAACAGCGCAACAGGGCACACAGGTCTCGCATGGAGGCCCAGTCATTGGTGGTGAAGTGGTGCTGTTCTGTAGTGCGACTGACCCGTGCGTGCTGCAGCTGAAACTCCACTATGGCCTGCTGCTGCTCGCACAGTCTGTCCAGCATGTGCAAGGTGGAGTTCCACCTGGTGGGCACGTCGCATATGAGGCGGTGAGCGGGAAGGCCGAAGTTACGCTGTAGCGCAGACAGGCGAGCAGCAGCAGGATGTGAACGCCGGAAGCGCGAACAGACGGCCCGCACTTTATGCAGCAGCTCTGACATGTCGGGGTAGTTGTGAATGAACTTCTGCACCACCAAATTCAGCACATGCGCCAAGCAAGGGATGTGCGTCAAATTGGCTAGTCCCAGAGCTGCAACGAGATTTCGCCCATTATCACACACCACCAGGCCGGGCTTGAGGCTCACCGGCAGCAACCACTCGTCGGTCTGTTGTTCTATACCCCGCCACAACTCCTGTGCGGTGTGGGGCCTGTCCCCCAAACATATGAGTTTCAGAATGGCCTGCTGACGTTTACCCCGGGCTGTGCTGAAGTTGGTGGTGAAGGTGTGTGGCTGACTGGATGAGCAGGTGGAAGAAGAGGAGGAGGAAGCCGAGAAGGAGGAGGTGGCAACAGGAGGCAAAGAATGTTGCCCTGCGATCCTTGGCGGCGGAAGGACGTGCGCCAAACAGCTCTCCGCCTGGGGCCCAGCTGCCACTACATTTACCCAGTGTGCAGTTAGGGAGATATAGCGTCTCTGGCCGTGCTTACTGGTCCACGTATCTGTGGTTAGGTGGACCTTGCCACAGATGGCGTTGCGCAGTGCACACTTGATTTTATCGGATACTTGGTTGTGCAGGGAAGGCACGGCTCTCTTGGAGAAGTAGTGCCGGCTGGGAACAACATACTGTGGGACAGCAAGCGACATGAGCTGTTTGAAGCTGTCTGTGTCCACCAGCCTAAATGACAGCATTTCATAGGCCAGTAGTTTAGAAATGCTGGCATTCAGGGCCAGGGATCGAGGGTGGCTAGGTGGGAATTTACGCTTTCTATCAAATGTTTGTGAGATGGAGAGCTGAACGCTGGCGTGTGACATGGTTGAGACGCTTGGTGACGGAGGTGGTGGTGGTGGTGTTGGTGGTACATCCCCTGTTTGCTGGGCGGCAGGTGCCAACGTTCCTCCAGAGGCGGAGGAAGAGGCCGAGGCGGCAGCAGCAGAATAGGCCGAGGCGGCAGCAGCAGAAGAGGTAGCAGGGGGAGCCTGAGTGACTTCCTTGGTTTTAAGGTGTTTACTCCACTGCAGTTCATGCTTTGCATGCAGGTGCCTGGTCATGCAGGTTGTGCTCAGGTTCAGAACGTTAATGCCTCGCTTCAGGCTCTGATGGCACAGCGTGCAAACCACTCGGGTCTTGTCGTCAGCACATTGTTTGAAGAAGTGCCATGCCAGGGAACTCCTTGAAGCTGCCTTTGGGGTGCTCGGTCCCAGATGGCGGCGGTCAGTAGCAGGCGGAGTCTCTTGGCGGCGGGTGTTCTGCTTTTGCCCACTGCTCCCTCTTTTGCTACGCTGTTGGCTCGGTCTCACCACTGCCTCTTCCTCCGAACTGTGAAAGTCAGTGGCACGACCTTCATTCCATGTGGGGTCTAGGACCTCATCGTCCCCTGCATCGTCTTCCACCCAGTCTTGATCCCTGACCTCCTGTTCAGTCTGCACACTGCAGAAAGACGCAGCAGTTGGCACCTGTGTTTCGTCATCATCAGAGACATGCTGAGGTGGTATTCCCATGTCCTCATCATCAGGAAACATAAGTGGTTGTGCGTCAGTGCATTCTATGTCTTTCACCGCTGGGGAAGGGCTAGGTGGATGCCCTTGGGAAACCCTGCCAGCGGAGTCTTCAAACAGCATAAGAGACTGCTGCATAACTTGAGGCTGAGACAGTTTCCCTGGTATGCATGGGGGTGATGTGACAGACTGATGGGGTTGGTTTTCAGGCGCCATCTGTGCGCTTTCTGCAGAAGACTGGGTGGGAGATAATGTGAACGTGCTGGATCCACTGTCGGCCACCCAATTGACTAATGCCTGTACCTGCTCAGGCCTTACCATCCTTAGAACGGCATTGGGCCCCACCATATATCGCTGTAAATTCTGGCGGCTACTGGGACCTGAGGTAGTTGGTACACTAGGACGTGTGGATGTGGCAGAACGGCCACGTCCTCTCCCAGCACCAGAGGGTCCACTAACACCACCACGACCATGTCCACGTCCGCGTCCCTTACTAGATGTTTTTCTCATTGTTATGGTTCACCACAACAACAAATATATTATTTGGCCCAATGTATTGTATTCAAATTCAGCGGGATATAAATTTGAGGCCTAGTATTTAGGCGCTGGGTGACCGGTATGGATTTAGTGACAGAATTAGACTTGGAAATGCACAGAAGCGTGTGTGTGAAGTTATTCTGAATGACCCTATGTGCACCTTCAATATGATCTACCCTTTTAGGGATAGATTTCAAATAGCTCTGATATAGCAGAAACGACTAAATTATGAAATTGCTAAATTGGGAATTGTATTTCAACCCAGAACAAAAAATGTGCTTTGACGGACACTAAATAACTTTCCCAGCCACAACAGGACAGCGGTAACGAGAGATTTAGCGGGATATAAATTTGAGGCCTAGTATTTAGGCGCTGGGTGACAGGTATGGGTTTAGTGACAGAATTAGATTTGGAAATGCACAGTAGCGGGTGTGTGAAGTTATTCTGAATGACCCTATGTGCACCTTGAATATTATATACCCTTTTAGGGATAGATTTCAAATAGCTCTGATATAGCAGAAACCACTAAATTATGAAATTGCTAAATTGGGAATTGTATTTCAACCCAGAACAAGAAATGTGCTTGAACGGACACTAAATAACTCGCCCAGCTACAGCACTAGGGACAGATTTAGCTGGATATAAATTTGAGGCCTAGTATTTAGGCGCTGGGTGACCGGTATGGATTTAGTGACAGAATTAGACTTGGAAATGCACAGAAGCGTGTGTGTGAAGTTATTCTGAATGACCCTATGTGCACCTTGAATATTATATACCCTTTTAGGGATAGATTTCAAATAGCTCTGATATAGCAGAAACCACTAAATTATGAAATTGCTAAATTGGGAATTGTATTTCAACCCAGAACAAGAAATGTGCTTGAACGGACACTAAATAACTCGCCCAGCTACAGCACTAAGGACAGATTTAGCGGGATATAAATTTGAGGCCTAGTATTTAGGCGCTGGGTGACAGGTATGGGTTTAGTGCCAGAATTAGACTTGGAAATACACAGTAGCGGGTGTGTGTGAAGTTATTCTGAATGACCCAATGTGCACCTTGAATATTATATACCCTTTTAGGGATAGATTTCAAATAGCTCTGATATAGCAGAAACCACTAAATTATGAAATTGCTAAATTGGGAATTGTATTTCAACCCAGAACAAGAAATGTGCTTGAACGGACACTAAATAACTCGCCCAGCTACAGCACTAAGGACAGATTTAGCGGGATATAAATTTGAGGCCTAGTATTTAGGCGCTGGGTGACAGGTATGGGTTTAGTGCCAGAATTAGACTTGGAAATACACAGTAGCGGGTGTGTGTGAAGTTATTCTGAATGACCCAATGTGCACCTTGAATATTATATACCCTTTTAGGGATAGATTTCAAATAGCTCTGATATAGCAGAAACCACTAAATTATGAAATTGCTAAATTGGGAATTGTATTTCAACCCAGAACAAGAAATGTGCTTGAACGGACACTAAATAACTCGCCCAGCTACAGCACTAAGGACAGATTTAGCGGGATATAAATTTGAGGCCTAGTATTTAGGCGCTGGGTGACAGGTATGGGTTTAGTGCCAGAATTAGACTTGGAAATACACAGTAGCGGGTGTGTGTGAAGTTATTCTGAATGACCCAATGTGCACCTTGAATATTATATACCCTTTTAGGGATAGATTTCAAATAGCTCTGATATAGCAGAAACCACTAAATTATGAAATTGCTAAATTGGGAATTGTATTTCAACCCAGAACAAGAAATGTGCTTGAACGGACACTAAATAACTCGCCCAGCTACAGCACTAAGGACAGATTTAGCGGGATATAAATTTGAGGCCTAGTATTTAGGCGCTGGGTGACAGGTATGGGTTTAGTGCCAGAATTAGACTTGGAAATACACAGTAGCGGGTGTGTGTGAAGTTATTCTGAATGACCCAATGTGCACCTTGAATATTATATACCCTTTTAGGGATAGATTTCAAATAGCTCTGATATAGCAGAAACCACTAAATTATGAAATTGCTAAATTGGGAATTGTATTTCAACCCAGAACAAGAAATGTGCTTGAACGGACACTAAATAACTCGCCCAGCTACAGCACTAGGGACAGATTTAGCTGGATATAAATTTGAGGCCTAGTATTTAGGCGCTGCGTGACAGGTATGGGTTTAGTGACAGAATTAGACTTGGAAATACACAGTAGCGGGTGTGTGTGAAGTTATTCTGAATGACCCAATGTGCACCTTGAATATTATATACCCTTTTAGGGATAGATTTCAAATAGCTCTGATATAGCAGAAACCACTAAATTATGAAATTGCTAAATTGGGAATTGTATTTCAACCCAGAACAAGAAATGTGCTTGAACGGACACTAAATAACTCGCCCAGCTACAGCACTAGGGACAGATTTAGCTGGATATAAATTTGAGGCCTAGTATTTAGGCGCTGGGTGACCGGTATGGATTTAGTGACAGAATTAGACTGGGATATGGCCAAAAAATAAACAGACTATTGCTGGTTAAATGCACTTGGTGTGACAGCTTCACCCTGATGTAGGCTTTAGCCAAAAAACAACCACACCATTGAGGGTTAAATGCACTTGGTGACAGGCGCAGCTTGCCCCTGATTTAGTATATGGCCAAAAAATGAACAGACTATTGCTGGTTAAATGCACTTGGTGTGACAGCTTCACCCTGATGTAGGCTTTAGCCAAAAAACAACCACACCATTGAGGGTTAAATGCACTTGGTGACAGGCGCAGCTTGCCCCTGATTTTGTATATGGCCAAAAAATGAACAGACTATTGCTGGTTAAATGCACTTGGTGTGACAGCTTCACCCTGATGTAGGCTTTAGCCAAAAAACAACCACACCATTGAGGGTTAAATGCACTTGGTCGCAGCTTGTGCTGGCGCACCACAAGACACAAAATGGCCGCCGATCACCCCAGAAAAATGTGACTGACAAACGGTCTGTGCAGCCTAAAAACAGTGAGCAATTGAGGATCAGCAGCTCAATGATCCACAGCTGCAGATCGATCAGTTAATCAAGTCCTTTGGAGGAGTTAATCTGCCTAATCTCGCCCTACTGTCGCAGCCGCAACCTCTCCCTACGCTAATCAGAGCAGAGTGACGGGCGGCGCTATGTGACTCCAGCTTAAATAGAGGCTGGGTCACATGGTGCTCTGGCCAATCACAGCCATGCCAATAGTAGGCATGGCTGTGATGGCCTCTTGGGGCAAGTAGTATGACGCTTGTTGATTGGCTGCTTTGCAGCCTTTCAAAAAGCGCCAAGAAAGCGTCACAAAAGCGCGAAGAAAGCGACGAACACCGAACCCGAACCCGGACTTTTACGAAAATGTCCGGGTTCGGGTCCGTGTCACGGACACCCCAAAATTCGGTACGAACCCGAACTATACAGTTCGAGTTCGCTCATCCCTAATCAGGATGTCTTCAGTTCAGGACCGGAACGTTTTTTGCTGGAGAAAATACTGCAGCATCCTGCGCTTTTTGCTCCGGCCAAAAATCCTGAACACTTGCCGCAAGGCCGGATCCGGAATTAATGCCCATTGAAAGGCATTAATCCGGATCCGGCCTTAAGCTAAACGTCGTTTCGGCGCATTGCCGGATCCGACGTTTAGTTTTTTCTGAATGGTTACCATGGCTGCCAGGACGCTAAAGTCCTGGCAGCCATGGTAAAGTGTAGTGGGGAGTGGGGGAGCAGTATACTTACCGTCCGTGCGGCTCCCGGAGCGCTCCAGAGTGACGTCAGGGCGCCCCACGCGCATGGATGACGTGATCGCATGGACACGTCATCCATGCTCATGGTGCGCTCTGACGTCATTTTGGAGCGCCCCGGGAGCCGCACGGACGGTAAGTACACTGCTCCCCCGCTCCCCACTACTACTATGGCAACCAGGACTTTAATAGCGTCCTGGCTGCCATAGTAACACTGAACGCATTTTGAAGACGGATCCGTCTTCAAATGCTTTCTGTTCACTGGCGTTTCTCTGGATCCTGTGTGTAATTCCGGCAAATGGAGTACACGGCGGATCCGGACAACACAAGTGTGAAAGAGGCCTTAGGATCTTGCCCTAAATTGGTGCTTCATTAATAGCAGAATAGAACGACAGTATGTAAAGGCTGTATCTCACACATACAGATCCAGACTAGGCTGCAACTAAAGATTTTTGCCCAAAGTGAATGTTTTGCTAATAGCAGAATAGAACCACAGTATCTAAAGGCTGTATCTCACAATGACATATGCAGCAAAGACTGCAAAATTAAGTTTTTTGCCCATGATTTGTGTTTTTTTAATAACAGAATATGACAGCAGTATAAAACCCTTTTCACACGTGAATTTCACACGTGCAGATGCAGCAATGGCTGTAAAATTGTGTATTCTGCCCAAAAAGGGTGTTTTATTAATAGCAGAATAGAACCACAGTATCTAAAGTGTGTATCTCACATGTACAGATCCAGACTACGCCGCAATAAAAAATTTTTGCCCAAAATGGGTGTTTTGCTAATAGCAGAATAGAACCAAAGTATCAGAATATGACAGCAGGATATAATTCTTGAATTTCACATGTGCAGATGCAGCAAGGGCTGTAAAATTGCATATTTTGCCCCCAAAAAGTGTTTTTTAAAACCCAGAAAATTATAGCTGTATTTCTAGCCTAAATTGCACACTGACTAATGCGGCAGAGGCCCAAATGAAGGTTATTGCCAAAAATGGATGTTTTTTCAAAGCCACAAAATTATTGAAGTATTTAAAGGGATTCTGTCACCTCTCATAACACAAATTCAGATTTTAAACCAGTCATGCTCCACAGATTACCTTGAATCGGCTTTGCTGTTCTATACCGTAATCCGTCCAGTAGTTTTGCTGAAAAACGACTTTTATAATTATGCTAATTAATCCTGTAGGTGTCCAGAGGGGCGTTATGTTCCACTTTGTGTGCCCAGTAACGCCCCCCTGAAGTGCCCAAAACGCCTTCCTCCTGAATCCCTACCCGCCGTCAGCGTCTCATCCCTCTCCTCCCCCTCCCTGACGGCCGAGCGAAGTCTCGTGCAGACGCAGTACCCACTGAGGAGGGCTGCGCCAGTGCGATTTGCTGGAGACTGAGGGCAGGAGGTTCATCGTCGTCACTAGGCATGCGCCGAGCCCAGTGACGTCTGATGCTCGCTCTTCCCTCAGTCTCCAGCAAATCGCACTGGCGCAGCCCTCAGTGAGTACTGCGTCTCCGCGAGACTTCGCGAGACTTTTTTGCCCAAAAAGAGTGTTTTTTAAAACCCAGAAAATTATAGCTGTATTTCTAGCTTAAATTGCACACTGACTAATGCGGCTGAGGCCCAAGATGAAGATTATTGCCAAAAATGGGTGTTTTTTCAAAGCCATAAAATTATTGAAGTATTTAAAACTTGTTTTTAACAAGAACAGATGCAGCAAGGGCTGCAATATTAAGTTTTTTGCCCAAAAAGGGTGTTTTTTTAATAATAGAATATGACAGCTGTATATAACGCTTGAATTTCACACGTGCAGATGCAGCAAGGGCTGTAAAATTGTGTATTTTGGCTATAATAATGGCTATATGAATGGAAAATGGAAAAAAAAATATGGCTATTGGAATGTGAGGAGAAAAAAAAAGAAAAATGCAAAAACAAAAATGGGCCTGGTACTTAAGGGGTTAACTAAATATCATAAACGCTGGGTTCAGACCTGAGCGTTTTACAGCACGTTCCTACGCGCTGTAAAACGCTCAACAGGCAAGAACCAATGATTCCCTATGGGAATGGTTCTCACCTGGGCGTTTTACAGCGCGTACGATCGCGCTGTAAAACGCCCGACGCTCAAACAAGTGCTTGAGCTTTTTTTGGGGCGTTTGTCGCGCGTTCCCGCACATAGATATTCGGGAACGCGCGACAATGTGTGCACGCCTGTCTCTGTATGCGCGATTGTAAACGCCCATACAATCGCGCATACAGAGCGCTCGTTTCAGAACGCTCAGGTCTGAACCCAGCCAAAATCCTGCAGTTTTTGCACTGGCTAGGTCATTGTCTAGCTTATCTATTTTTTCCTCTATTTTCAGAGACCTCTGCACAGATCACAGAGCATGAATAGAAAATTTTCTTTTCCGGCATAGCGTTCTGTCAGGGTCTATTCACACGTCCGTTTTTTCTTTCCTGATCTGTTCCGTTTTTTGCTGAACAGATCTGGACCAGATCTGGACCCATTCATTTTCAATGGGTCCTGAAAAAAAACGGACAGCACAATGTCTGATTTTTTTTCAGGACCCATTGAAAATGAATGGGTCCAGATCTGGTCCAGATCTGTTCAGCAAAAAACGGAACAGATCAGGAAAGAAAAAACGGACGTGTGAATAGACCCTTACAGGGGCTCTATACCAGAAAAGAACTGATCAGTTTTAGGCTACATTCACACGTCATATTTTCCTATATCCCGATTTTTGGTCCGTTTTTTTGCGGATCCGTTGTTCCTGAAAATGTTTCCGTATGTCATCCGTTTTTTGTGGATCCGCAAAAAATGGAAACATGTATAAATTTCAATAATCAAATAAAGTTGTTTGGATTTCTTTGAAAAAAAAATTAAAAAATAAAATTTGTTATGTGTTTCCAGGAACGGATTCCGCATAAAACGGATGACATACGGAATGACATCCGAATGTCTTCCGTTTTTTGCGGATCCATTGACTTTGTATTGTACCAGGATCTGAATTTTGCGGAAAAGAATAGGACATGTTTTATATTTAAACGGACATGCGGAACGGAACAACGGATTTTTTCCAGGACCCATTGAAAATGAATGGGTCCAGATCTGGTCCTGATCTGTTCCGCAAAAAACGGAACAGATCAGGAAAGAAAAAACGGACGTGTGAATGGACCCTTATCCTCATGAATTCTAAATGGAGAATAATCAGTTCAGGATGCATCAGGATGTCTTCAGCTACGGTTTTATCTCCGGCAAAAAAAAATGAAGACTTGCCTGAATGCCGGCATTTTTCCCTATAGGAATGTATTAGTGCCGGATCTGGCATTCAAAATACCGGAATGCCGGATCGGTCTTTCTGGTCTGCGTATGTGCAGACCGGTAAAAATTTGCTTGCATGACAAGCGGAGAGACGGATCCGTTCTTGCAATGCATTTGTGAGATGGATCCGCATCCGGATGCGTCTTCCAAATGCTTTCAGTCACATGCAGATCGGCGGATCCGGCGGGCAGTTCCGACGACGTAACTGCCTGCCGGATCACACTGCCGCAAGTGTGAAAATAGCTTAAATGAAGGCTTGACGTGATGATGATTACGCTTGACAAGGAAGGCGTGCCCTTGAAACGTTGCATGGTGGCTACTTTGCACAACCCTGTTCCTGGAGAAAGTATGCCCTAAGACGTTGAGTGCAGTGCACATGAGAATGCATGAAAATGCCAGCAACCAACATTTTTTAAGCGAATCCTATAGTTTTCATACAGTATTCTATTGCGCTATTTTCTAAATCTGGAAATAAGAAATAAAGAAGTGAGAAGATTTTTTTTATGTGTACTTCCTGGATATACACTAGTGATTGATCCTGAGGTCTTTGTAACTTGAGGGAGTACTGTAAAGGTAAAAAACGTAATTTAAGCCTGCCAATAGATAAATACTGTATATTCCACTGCTGGTAAGGATAACACTATTTGCACACTTCACAGGGATCTAAAACTTGTAAAGGTAGTCCTGCTATACATCTACAAACTGTGCTCAGTTATATTTTAGGGCTAATAATAGTAACTAACAATCTGAGAATTTATGGCATGTAACCATAAGCATTAGAGCACAGAACGGCTAATTAAAAGTTTGCAAAGGTGTAGTTTTTCTTCCTTTTTCATAAGGTAATTTATAGCCTCTAGCAAAAGCAGATTAATTTATGTCTAAAGAGTGATGAATAATTCATCTTTTTTCTAAATAACGCAAAAATATCTATATATTTATTCTCCAGTTCTCCACGCTAGTATTCTATCACCTAGAATAAAATATTTTATTACACTACCAGGAATGTCTTGTCACTGTTTAGGGACATTTTCTGAAATTAAATTATACTTGGTCAGGCTTTCAATATCAAAAATGCTCAATAATATGTAAATTGAGCTTAGCGAGATCTGAAATCTATTTACTTCTGCTTTACTATTAGTGACATTTAAGATGCCAGTCGATATCTGAAATGCATAATGCTATTTAGATGCATTTTTCATTGCTGATGTTTAAATAAAAGCTGAATAAATGTGTCCAATAAATTGTATCTATGTATTATGTATAAAAAGGAATCATTTCATAGCACATACACAGTGTACTTATATACTCTACATGTTATATTCTATCTACAATTACAATGTTTCTACTTGTATGAGTTGCTTGCAACCAAAAGTGTTTATGGCCACCCACAAAAAGGACTTATGTATCCCATAAAGAGTCTGGGATACAACAATGCAATGAGGCTTGACCCATAAAGCCAGAAATGGTTTATCTTTATGTCTGGTAACATGGCTCACTAGAGAAGATCAATTGGTTTAGTGCTGCCTAAAATGATAAAATGAGGTGTGGAATATAAGGAAAGTTCGAATTCCCTACTATAGGAACTCTGCAAGGAGGTATGGTCTTTCTCCACTACATGAATAAATCGAGCAATGTTGAATCAGACGTGAGTGAAGCCAATTGTCATTGGTAGAGTGGTCAGTAGTGTTGATCGAATCAAAGCATCTGAAGTGGAATTCGACCTGAATTTCCTTGCTCTTCGTCGTAACAAATCATTTTTTTTCTAAAATAGCTGCTGTACATGTTACAACGTGAAAGTAAGGAGCCCTAAATGCAATATGACCCACAATGCTATGCAGCCAGCCAATCCGCAGGTAGCCATCCCCTATGATGCTACACACCTATAAAACTCTTATCTCCATTTCAGTGTGAGCTAAGCATAGGGAGAGATGTGACAAGCGCTTATTCGCTAGGGACAGTGTTGCAGAAAGCTATTACTAGAAGTACATTGGAAAGGGAGAGTGCAGGAACAGTGTAGGGAGCTCATAGAGAGAGTTTTTAGAGACTATAGGGAGAGCATAGGGAGACAGCAGGGACAGTGCAGGTTGAGTGTAATCGTTGTATGCATCTTATTGAATTGCTGCCACATTCCCAGTTAATTTGTTCGTTTATACATAGAATTACTTTGCCTCAGTATTAACGGGGCAATCTATTATATCACCTTGCACATCTTGTTGAACTGCTGCCACATTCCCAGTTAATTTGTTAGTTTATACATCAACTTTAATATCTATTGCTCCTGAATCTCCTCCTACTCCTCGTCACTTGTTTCAAGAGCAATCGATCACCGAGGCAGTTGCAAAAAGACAACAGTATGCGTGCACTCATCCAATGATGCAGAAGCTGAACGTGCACCTGGCTAAGTTGCTGGTACTACAGCTGTACCAGCCCTGCGCTCGTACATTGCCAGAGTCTTGGCATTCGGGAGCTTGGCCAGAGGAACGAAATGTACCATTTTACTAAACCTATCGACCACTACCCAAACCACAGATTTACCCTCAGAGGGTGGCAAGTCAGTAATGAAATCCATAGAAATATGTGACCAGGGTTTACTAGGAATGAGTAGTGGTCGTAACTCACCAGCAGGACGTGTTCTAGGAGTCTGGGATCTGGCACATACCTTGCAAGCAGAGACAAAAGAATTGACATCTCTCTATAACGTGGGCCACCAGTAAGACCTGTACACAAGTTCCCTGGTGGCCTCAATACCAGGATGACCACATAAAACAGAATCATGGCACTCACCTAGCAACTGGAGATGTAAATGGCCAAATAACGTATCTGTGGGTGTCTGCGCCGGAGCTAGGTGTTGTGCTGCCTCAATATCAGAAGCAACATCTGTGAATAAAGATGTCACGATGATGTTAGCCGGTAAGATAGGTTCAGGAGGAGTGTCAGGAGGTTGAAACGCACAAAAGCTTTGAGACAAAGCATTAGCTTTAAAAATTTTACTTCCTGGCCTGAAAGTAATAGAGAGGTTAAAACACGTGAAGAATAGTGCCCATCTGGCTTGTCGAGGATTCAGGCCTTTCACAGATTCGAGAAATAATAAATTTTTATGATCTGTAAGAACAGTGATGCAATGTTTGGCCCCATCCCAAAAATTTCTCCACTCATCAAAAGCCCATTCATTAGCTAACAATTCACGATTACCAATATCGCAATTCATCTCAGTATGAGAGAATTTTCGTGAAAAAAATTCACAAGGTCTTAGATTAGTGAGGTTAGAGGTTCCCTAAGAAAGAACTGCCCCCACCCCATCCTCAGAAGCATCGACCTCCACTACAAAAGGTTTCTTCTAACCTGATCCGGCTGAATCAAGACTGGGGCGTTCCCAAAGCACTTCTTAAGGTTTCAAAGCCTTCTATGGCCTCCACAGGCCAGTTAATTTACGATAATAGTTGGAGAACCCAAGGAAGCGCTGTAATGCTTTAAGGGAAGATGGTCTTGCCCAGTCTTGAATAGCCTGCACCTTTCCCGGATCCATCTTAAATGAGTATGGAGCAAGGATATACCCTAGATACAAAATTTCTTGTACCCCAAAAATACATTTCTCTAACTTGGCAGATAATTAATATTTTTTTTTTTTAATTTGGAGCACTTGTTTGATATGAGTTACATGGGAATGCCAAGTCGGAGAAAAAAAATCTAAATATCATGAAGATATACAATCATAAATCTAACGATAAATTCTCTGGATCTGTCATTCATAAAATTTTGAAAAACACAAAAGGCATGACAGAGTATTCATAGTGTCCCTCTGGAGTATTAAAGGCAGTCTTCAATTTATCCCCTTCTTTGATTTGGATCAAATTATATGCCCCTCTCAAATCAAGTTTGGAAAACCACGATGCCCCCAGAACTTGATTGAATAGATCGGGGATCAATGAAAGTGAATATGGATTTTTAGTGGTGATTTTGTTCAATTCACGATAGTCTATACAGGGTCTAAGACCTCCATCCTTTTTTTTTTTACAAAAAAGAACCCTGCCTCCATAGGAGACACAGAGGGTCTAATGTGTCCTTTAATTAGGCTTTCCTTAATATATTCTCTCATAGAATCGCGCTCAGGACCAGATAAATTATATATTCGACCCTTAGGGAATTGGAGCCAGGGCATACCTAAAACCATTTCAGCGGGCAAATTCTCCAAGATCAAAAAAGATTAATTCTCAGGCGTACAAAACTTAACAGTTCCTCCCAACAAGGGGGTGGAATCAATCGCTACAATGTAAATAGGGCTGGGAAGGGCTAAAATAGGTATCCCCACCTGAATAGCAAATTTAAGATCAATAAAGTTAGAGGCTGACCCAAAATCAATAAAGGCACTACCTGACTCCCTGTTTAATTCTAACAAAATAGTAATAGGTACCAATAATTTCTTTTTAATCACCACAGGGAGTACCTTGTCTTTAGATCCCTCAGGTTTCGGTGATCTTCCAGAAGGAGGGACCTTGGGACACTGCCGGATCCAATGATTGGAGTCACCACAGTAAAAACATGTACCACGGCCACGACGTTTGCCCACTCCTGGGGGTCGCCATGTAATGAGGATATAATAATTCCAACTCTTTGTTGAGCAGAACTAGAAGAATGGGGTCGCAGACGGAAATACAGTTTACAGCTCTCCTTAATGCTAAAAAAACATTGCGACCCCCCGAGAACCGTTCTGGAAGCTTAACATGGGGTTCCACTTGTAGTGCGGATGAAGAAGAAACAGAGAGGTTTTGGGCAGCTTCCAGCACAAGTAACCTCTCCCCTAACTCCTGGAAATCTGGGCCAGGTTTTGGACATGATCCATGAGAGTTTGCAACGGATCCATGATAAAGCAATTTAGACCTGTGATTCTGTCATTAGAAGGGGGTGGGGATAGGTGCGAAACTGACCCCACCCACACCTCTGTCCCTGCTGACTTGCACTTACCCGTCCTAGGTAACGGAGCGCAACTGGGCGGCGATCCCTAATCTGAGTAAGTGTGAGATAGACAAACAAGACAGACAAACACAGTGTAGTCAAACAAGCAAGGTCAAAACCAGAAGAAGCAACTTGGACACAGGGAGCAGGCAAGGACAAGTCAAAATCTAGCAGGAGTCAAATACTAGGAGATGCAACCGGACAAAAGGAGCAAGTGAAGGACAAAGTAAAAAAACAAGCCGAAATTCAAATACCAAAGAGCAATGTCGCAGAGGAAAATACACAAGGTATAGGACCATAATCACAGGCAACCTGTGGCCAGCAGGCTGCCTGTTAAATAGGGGAGAGAAGGAGTCATGTGACGTGGCCAGCGTCACATGACTCATCCCCTGCATACAGCTGAGCGACGAGTGCCCAGTTCAGAACTCATACTCCTCACAGTAACCATGGGAGCGGAGGACGCCCTCCCCACCCCCCATTGCTCTGGAGACAAGGACACAGCGCACGTTGTCGCTCCGAACTTATGGCAGGGCGCCGGCGGCACTGAAGGGAAGGCGTGCAAAGCCGACCCCTGTGACAGTCTTAACATCATCATCCACCTTATGAAACACTAATTGCTGTTCCCCACCGTCATCTTCTGACTGTGGATGCTCAAGAGTTTGGGAATCAGTGCACAAGATCTCCTCGTGTCCCTCTTTAAGAGGGCTTGGCGAGAGGCCCAAATCAAGAAATGGCGCTGAAAAGAGCTCCTCGGAATATCACTATCAATATAAGGGATAACTTGTTTGCCAAGACTCTCCGTGGTGGTAGGAAGGAGGATCAGGGTGAAAATTCTGTTGACCAGACTCTTGTCTACTGAGACTGGACTTTGTAGAAGACAGGGTGGTGCTTAACCAACTGGAAGCATTATCTGCTGCAATACAACGGACCACCTGGTCGCACTGGTGTGACTTTGAGAGTGGTGTCCTGCGCTGCCCTGCAAACTGGGACATAAGCTAGGATGCACAAACGTTTTACAGGAGATGTAGCACAGGTAATGTTTTTGTCACCAGCGGCTATGAAAAAATTTGACTGAATGTCACAGATATTTAGGATGCACTAATGTAACACAACAGATGTTGCAAAGGTTGTGTCACTGTCAGCAGCGGCCAAACAATCGCACACAATTTAGCGCAGGTTGCGCTAATAATACATATTGCAGCCAGATAAAACAATAGTCCTTGAAAGGACTTTTGGGTCTCTAACACATTTCAACACTAAACAATTCCTGTCCCTACACTATCTTTCTTTTCTGCTGCAGCTCTCCCTGACTAAGACTGAGCCGAAGAACGTGTCATCGGGTGCTATATAGCACTCAATGACGCTTTTCAGCCAGCCAATCACTGTAATGCCAGTAACCAACATGGCCACAGCATTACAATGAGGGCCAGTACTTTCCTGCCCATTTATTGGCTGCATAGCTGCCAACAAACATGCGATTAGGAGAGTGAAAACGGTGATCGTCCGAGCATGCTCGCCCAACACTAGCCACCATCTTGTGCTGTATGACCCTGCTGATGCTCCCCCTCCCCACTCTGTCATGGGGCAACTATTGTCACTGTCGATGCTGGTGCCTCCCCTCCCCAATCTGTTATGGGGCCACTATTGTCACTTTTACTGCCTCTGCTGTTGGCACTCATACCCACTCTAGAATGGGGCCACTATTGTCTCTGTTTGTCCATGTAGAGATCACCATTTATTTTTTTGTTCTTTTTCTCCATCAGAAGAACCAACAAAAATAAAGTGGATCTTGTATTTTGAGCATACTTAATGCCTCTTTCACACAGTTAATATTTGATCAGAAGTTCTGAGCCAAAAGCAGGAGTGGGTCCAAAAAACTAAAGAAATGCAAATATTTCCATTACATTTTATCTCTGTTTTGGCCCTACTCCTGTTTTTGGTTTACAAATACTGATGCTAAATACTGACCAAATACTAACCGTGTGAAAAAAGCCATTAAAGTCCTGCATGCAGGACTTCTTTACTTGTTAAAAAACGAATTTCAAACATAAATGGCCCAAACGGATGCAAATGGCTCATAAGGTTTGTCAGTATTCTGCATTATTATATGATCGGTATTTATAAGCCAAAGCAGGAGTGGGTCCAGAACACAGAAGAGATACAAATATTTATTTTATACTTTAGCTCTGTTTTGGACCCACTCCTGGTTTTGGCTTACAATTACTGATCAAATACCGACTGTCTGAAAGATGCTTTATGGATGCTCAAAATATAGGCTTCTGGAGGATCAGAAGAACAGAAGAATAAGCAGTGATGTGACCACAGCCTTACTGCCACTGCTGCTGCCACCCTCCACACTCTATCATGGGGCCACTACTGTCACTGTTATTGCCACTGCTGCTGCCCCCACTTTGTCATGGGGCCACTATTGTCACTCTTACTGCCACTGCTGATGCCACCAGCCCCACTTTGTCATGGGCCTACTATTGTCACTGTTAGTGCCACTGCTGCTGCTGACAGCTAACAGAAGAGATTAAAAAGCATGTGTTTGGACTGCCACAACATGCATTAAAATAACTTTTTTTGCCTCCACTTTATTAGTGCTTCCTCTATTTCTTTATTTTGTGCCACTAAGGAGCCATTGCACTGCAGGGGTGCACACAGGGTTTTTGCTTTACTGAAGGGTGCTGTATGCTTTTGTTTTTGTTTAACAGAAGGGATTAGCTATAGATTTTAGTGCACTGCAAGCCTTCACACTGAGATTGGGCCACCAAGTGGGATGAATATGATTAGACAGTGTGGACTGGTTATACATTTATTGCGATTTGTGATAAATTAATTTGTTACAAATCAAATTTCTTGTTGAAGTTCAGCGAATCTGTCAAATGGAATTGTTCAAAACTTTGCTCATCTCTAGTGGCCAGGATACAGCAAACCAAGGAGGAGAAGATTTAACCAGAAGATGGGACAGAAGTCAAAAGCAGGAGGTCAAACTGCATGTACCAGGCAATAAATACAAAGGAGCAAGATGAAGGTGAAATCTAGAGATAAAGCAAAGATCAGGGTCAAAACAATGATTAGCTACCTTAGACAGAATGTGCCTTAGTTGACAGGCAAAGGAGGTACAAACAAATCTCTTTTTACACCTGCTGCCAGGAACCTTATGTCATCATAGCAGTCCGGTTGTCATGGAAACCTGAAAAGACTTGCGGTTGGGAGCAAGGATGCAGAAGCTGCAGGCAAACAGGTGCTGGGTCTGGGAGAGCTGAGTAACAAATGAGTAACAAGTCCTGGTCTAAAATGCAAAAACACATGCTTGAAGTGTGTATATTTTTGTTGGGGAACATTTTGAGGATTTTGGGGGGTTTGGTAAAAATCATCAGTACAAATTAGGCTAAATAAATTAGATTATGGCTTCTGTCAGTACGGTGACTTTGGAATTAAATACATCTGTGCTTCTTGAATTGTTTCACTTAGACATAACAGTAACACAGTAATTAACTTTTTGAGCAACGCAATGTTATCTTCACCAGGACTTCGGATTCCCTTCCTAGAGATAAATTATATACCATGTGATTATTCAAAGAAATGTACTTGAGGTCAGACATTTTCTGGTCTGTTAATATTGTATGCAGCTTGCAATGCAGTGTTGTGGTTTTGAATAATTGAACAGCCTACCCCAGTAATATAGAAATAGACATATTTTAGGCATACAAATACAAATTGATAGAACATTATATTAACCTTCTGCAGTAAAGTCTCATAAATCCCAAAATAAGTTGCTTGTTGTTTTCATAAATTACTATTATTTCAATAATAATATGTCATACTTTTTGCTTTTATCTTGCTGCCTCTATAATCAAAATCGCTGTATAAAATTATATAAAATGTTGTTTCCATTTTGCAACTTTATAACTAGAGCTGAGAAAATGTTTAAAAAATTCGATTCAGCCGGAAAGCTGAATTTTGGGAAAAAAATTGTTTTGATTCTAATTTATTTGTGGCAAATGTTGTTAAAAAATTGCTATTTCCTGGCTGCAGAGATCCTTTATAGTGGTGTAGAACACTGTGCCTTGTAGTAACACGCATAGGGAGTCTGCTGTGGTAGTGAAATAATACTGTGAGTCAGTATGACATGGAGATGACAGGTGTCACTCTTAGAATCACTGCACACTTCACTTATTTGGGCAGTCACATGGCCAAAACTGACCAAATAACTAAAGTATGAACTCAGCCTTACAGGTCGATGTTAGCGCCAAGAAGACGTGCACTCCTGTTACACTGTCGTCAGCTGATTCCACATAGATGTCTACAGAACCTGTTCTATTAAACGCTTATTCAAGTAGAGCCGACCGACAGAGTGGAGACGGTGTCAGCAGTAAGTTTGTGTTGAAGTCACTGATTATTTTGCCCTTCCTCTGAAAAAAACGGATCCTTTCTGTTGAGCATCCGCCTTCCCATGGTCAGCATTTGGTCAGTAATCCATCAGCATTGCTAATGCCCAAAAAAACAGGAGTGGATCGAAAACAGAGATCACACGTGAATGGAATATTTGCATGTCTTCTGTGTTTTGTACCCACTCCTGCTTTTGGCTACCAAATCACAAGCCAATCCGTTGTGCAGTGTAATCGATGTAATATAGTACCCGGATGTTCTCCTGTTAGCAGTAATCAATATAGCTATGATATAATGTGTAGCCAATCTGATAATCAGTGTAACGGTCTGACTGTTACTTAACTTGTTAGTAACAAACAATGTAGCCGCAAGGTATTACGTCACCAATCCTGTAGATGGTGATGCTGGGATAGCTGAACATCAATCAGATTACATAGGTAAGTATGTCTACTCGTTTGTATGGTTCCTCATACAGAAGTCAGCCTCTCAGAATCATGACTCGCTTCCCAATTGCGCTGTATCTGTGTTGGTAATACGCTGACTTCCTGTGTGGCATCCCACATGGTCAGGAGATATCGCATTCAACAGCCGTAGAAGGAATGATTGCGCATGTAATGGAGCGTGGGCAGTTCTGGATTCTCAAGGCTGTTACAGAGGTACGATACCCCTAAAGGATATGGTGAGCGTCAATTCACTGCAGTTAACTTGTGACCAAACGCGTTTGTGAACTACGTGTTTCTTCCTCAGTGTCCTGCAGTGAATCGATCATTCATTTTAAGCAGTATTCCTTCATTAGGGGGAGGCGTCCTTCTGAAATCCAAGATTTGATAAAGCCTGGCCTGGATATTATTTCCTTTGTCTATAATCGAAATGCCAAAAACTCACTGAAAAAAGTGGCCTAAATGGGTGGAAATGCTCCAAACCCAGACACTGTAGTGTGTCTATAACCGGGGGAGCAATTCCACCGCATGTGGTCCGCAGATGACGGCAATCCCCAGCAAAAAATGCGTACAATGGAGAATGCCGGGGCGGACCGCATGGACCACAAGGACATCTTACACAAAATGATACATTGTGCAGATGGAAAAATATATATAAACACAAATCACTGCAGAAAATGCACCAAAATGATACGCAACTGACAATACTAGCTAATTCCTCAAACCTATGTTAAAAGCAGAGAACTTTGCCAATATCTTCCAGTCAGGAACATATCGGATCCCCTCATGCACCACGTCACGGTGTCTCAGCAAGCATGGGATCCTATCACTCAACTGCCCGTGGTGTGTGAACAGGGTATGACCAGTGCTAGAAACCAACTCACAGCCATACTCTCACATGCCTTCATAGTGGTATCACCAATGCACTGAGGTAGATTAAAGCTGTGAACCGCACCCACAACAGACCATGTGACACAGAAGCTACCAGGTGCAAAAGAACGCTACCACCACAATGAAATGGCACATTCCATATACATAAAGACCAAAACTCACTTACAAAAGTGGCCTAAACGGGTGGAAATGCTCCAAACCCAGACACTGTAGCGTGTCTATAACCGAGGGAGCAATTCCTCTGCATGCGGTCCGCAGGCAACAGCAATCCCCAGCAAAAAATGACTGACTGAATGATATTGGCAAAGTTTTCAGCTTTTAACATTGGCTTGAGGAATTAGCTAGTATTGTCAGTTGCGTATGTTCCCTAATACATAAAGGGAACATACTTTTTAAAATTATTTTATTTCATTATTATTGATGGTATAGTATAAGAATGGATACATGATAATGATGATCGTCTTGTAAACGTTATAGTATACAGATACGACCAATTGTATTTCCAGTATTTGTTTTCACTATTATCTACATTCCTATTGTGAATCGCAATTATGCACTTTTCGATTACAGACATAGGAAATAATATCCAGTCCAGGCTTTATCAAATCTTGGATTTCAGAAGGACGCCTTCACCTAATGATGGAATACTGCATAAAATAAAGGCATCAATCTATTCAGTGCAGGCCACTGAGGAAGGAATACGTACGGTAGTTCCAAAATGAGTTTGGTCACAAGTAGTGATGGACGAACATTGGCCAGGATGTTTTTGCGAACGTGAACGCGCGTTCGCGATCAAATTTTCATGAACCGCGCGTTCGCAGTAAATACTTCTAGTAAATACTTACTAGAAGTGTACAAATAGTCCCACAACATGGACAGTGACATAACAGAGGGGAATCAATGGCAAAAAGTCACACATAAAAAAATTGTATTTTAAATAGGGGCCATTTTTATTCGTCTTAAAGGGAAACTCATAAAAAATATGCCCTGCTGGAGCCTAGAAAAATATTATTTTTGGGCACGGGAGTACGGGCCACAAAAATTAGACATTCACCTGACAGCAAAGAACAAGTTATCATGTGGCTGGACACACCACTGACATTAGAGATCTCGGAGTAGGCAGCAACAGCGGGGACCACCCTCCTTGGGCTGATCTGGGTTCTGTCGTCAGACCGCTGGATGGCGGCCGTTGCTACCTCCTCTTCCTCATCCGATGCCAAGAATGGCTGTGCATCGGTAAAGTCTGGGAATGGATGGGAAAACAATTCCTCTGACTTGAGTGGAGGAGCTATGGTGGTGGTGATGTCTTTGGGAGTGCACACAGTAGAGAGTGAGGAGGGTGCAGATACAGAGGATGAGGAGGGTTCAGAAGTGGAAGGATGAGTGAGCCACTCAACCAACTCTGGTGCGTCCTTTGATGTAAATCCACGCACCTTTTCCATCTTCCCACTTAGGCTTCGGCCTGGTGCACCTGCCCAAACCCTACCACCCCTGTGTAACGGCCTGCCTCTTCCTCTGCCTGCAATTTTCAAAATGACCCTGTGCCAAAGTCCCTAGACATGAGCAGTATTTGTGGGAGGTATATCGCAGGCCTCAATCTGTATTTTGTGGAAGCTGGTTTATCAAACCCCTTAATCAGTATTTTGTGGAAGCAGGTATATTGCACCCCTCAATCAGAATTTTGTGGAAGCAGGTATATAGAACACCTGAATCAATATTTTGTGGAAGCAGGTATATCGCACCCCTCAATCTGTATTTTGTGGAAGCAGGTATATCAAACCCCTTAATCAGTATTTTGTGGAAGCAGGTATAGCCACCCCTCAATCAGTATTTTGTAGAAGCAGGTATATAGAACCACTTAATCAGTATTTTGTAGAGACAGGTATATCGCACCCTTTAATCAGTATTTTGTGGAGACAGGTATATAGAACCCCTGAATTAATATTTGGTGGAAGCAGTAATATCGCACCCCTCAATAAGTATTTTGTCGAAGCCGGTGTATCGCAGGCCTCAATAAATATTTGGTGGAAGCAGGTATATCGCAACCCCTTAATCAGTATTTTGTGGAAGCAGGTATATAGAACCCCTTAATCAGTATTTTGTAGAAGCAGGTATATCGCACCCTTCAATCAGTATTTTGTGGAAGCAGGTATATCAAATCCCTCAATTAGTTTTTTTGGGGGCAACAAGTATGTCACACCCATTGCAAATTGTTGTTCCAATAATGCTTGTCACTCTATATACCTGCGGTATCGCAGCAGAACCGCACACAACTGCTGCACAATACAAATGCACTATAATATACTTTCTAACATAGAAAGTATATTATAGTGCATTTGTATTGTGCAGCAGTTGTGTGAGTTGGAGGTGGTGGCAGCATCAGGAGGAGGCCACAGAGTGGCACAATAACAGTGTGAAGGTGGCTACAGCATCAGGAGAACACAGAGTGGCAAGGTGACATACCGTAGTGGTGGAAGCAGCATCAGGAGGCCACAGGGTGGCTAAGTGACATAGTTTGGAGGTGGCAGCAGCATCAGGAGGCCACAGAGTGGCAAGGTGACATAGTGTGGAGGTGGAAGCAGCATCAGAAAACCACAGAGTTGCAAGGTGACATAATGTGGAGGTGGCAGCAGCATGAGGAGAACACAGAAAGGCAAGGTGACATAGTGTGGAGGTGGCAGCAGCAGCATGAAGAGGTCACAGGGTGGCAAGGTAACATAGTGTGGAGGTGGCAGCAGCATCAGAAGACCACAGAGTGGCAAAGTGACATAGTGTGGAGGTGACAGCAGCATGAAGAGACCACAGAATGCCAAGGTGACAGTGTGGCAGCAGCATGAGGAGATTGCAAAGTGGCAAGGTGACATAGTGTGGAGGTGGCAGCAGCATCATAAGGCCACAGAGTGACAAGGTGACATAGTGTGGAGGTGGCAGCACCATTATCAGACCTCAAAGTTGCAAGGTGACATAGTGTGGAGGTGGCAGCAGCATCAGGAGACCACAGAGTGACAGAGTGGGGAGGTGGGTGGCAATACTAGTACCAGCTGAAGATGGTGGGTGAAAGAAGGAGCACTTGGCATCAGATGTGTGGCATCAGGCGGGTGGAAGCATCAGCATAGCTGAGGCAGGTAGCCAGAAGAAACCGGTATCTTTTGTCAAAGTATTGGTGTGGCATCATGGATGATCTAGTCTGATGCATCAGGCATTGGTGGGTGGAAATCCTGGCTGATCCACGCCTGATTCATCTTAAGACAAATGTCAGTCTCTCCACATTTTGGGTGGGCAGGTGTGTTCTTCTTGGGGTAACTAAAATGGCCCCTGTCGCACTAAACACCCGCCCTGATGCCACACTACTGGCCGAGCAGTACAGCTTTTCCAGGGCAAACTCTGCCAGTTGCGGCCACAAATCCAGTTTGGCTGCCCAGTAGTCAAGCAGATCTTAAATGATGGCTGGCAGGATGCACTCCAAGTATTTCACCACCTGCTGGTTCAGGTTCTGCTCTAGGTCTAGCTGCTGGTGAGTAATTTCTTCACTATGCAGGTGAAGAAATCTGCTCATCAGCAACTCTAGACTGATGGAGCTGGTACTGCTCCTGCCACCCCACCCCTCCCTAGTAGCCATAGCAGTGGAACGTGAGCGCAGAGGGCCCCCCCCCCAGTCAGACCTGCGAGAGGATGGACGATGGGGCAGATATGCAGGGGCCAACTGACTAAATAGGACGTCTCTATAGTAGTTCAGTCTGTCCTCCCTCTCAACAGGTGTAAAAAAGGCCCCCATTTTTGACTAGTAGCGAGGGTCCAACAAGGTGGAGAGCCAGAAGTCATCCCACTGCCGAATAGTGACAATTCAGCTGTCACTACGCAAGCAAGCATGAATCGGGCCATTTGTGCAAGTGGGACTCCCTGCCTCCATCTCCACTGCTTATTGCCATAGTGTGTCTGGGTCCTCTGACTCTTCTTCCTCATCGCCCTGTAGCTCCTCTGGCTGCTCCTCCTTCTCTCCTGTCACCTGTGTAGAAAAACCACACATTTCGCTACACATTGCTTCTGCTCCTCCTCCTCCAGTTCTGCCCCACAGGGCTCATGTGGCCATGAGATCTAGGTGAGATCTAGGCGCCACGTCTCCAGTCCTCTGACCAGCCAGATTTACCAGCATCTGTTCCAGGACATGAAGCAGTGGAATGACATTGTTTATCCCGTAGTCCTGGCGACTGACAAATAACGTGACCTCCTCAAAGGACCTGAGCAATCGGCAGGTGTCATGCATGAGCTGCCACTCGCTGACATCAATGTTACACAGGGGAGTACTCCTGTCTGCTTGGATCATCAATAAATCGTTTATGGCCTTTCTCTGTTCGTACAGTCGGTCCAACATATGGAGGGTGGAATTCCAACGGGTGGAAACGTTGCATATCAGCCTATGTCGGTGGATGCCGTTATGCCGCTGCAGCTCAAGGAGGGTGTGCTTTGCGATGAACGAGTGGCTGAAGTGCATGCAAAGTTTCCCGGCCATCTTTACGATGTCTTGCAAATGGGTGGAACCGTTTGACAACCAGATTGAACACGCGTGCGATGAAGGGCGCATGGCTCGGCCCTCCTTGAAGCAGCACCGACACTATGTTCATGTGCATGAACCCTAAGGCCTCATGCACACGACAGTTGTTTTTTGCGTCCGCAAATTGTGCATCCGCAAAACAAAAAACGGATGCGGCATCCGTTTTTTTGGGAGGATCCATTTTTTTCCACAGATCCCTTGTAATAAATGCCTATCGTTGTCCGCAAATGTGAAAAAAGTAGGACATGCACAATTTTTTTTTTGCAGACTCCAAAAAACATAAATAGGTTAATTTGGAATTAAGATTTCCAGCCCCAATGTGGACAGATTGGCAACAATCTGAATTTAGGATTTTAGGTTTTTCTGACAATAGAGCTAATGTTGATCAAAAGTGGAGCTTCATTCAACAGCAATGTCTCTCAACCAGTAGCTCTCCAGCTGTTGCAAAACTGCAACTCCCATCATGCCATGACAGCCTGCATCTATCAGGGAATGATGGAAATTGTAGTTTTGCAACATCTGGAGAACATCAGGTTCAAGATCCCTTCTCTACATCAACAAGCATTATTGTGTTGCATATGGACGTAGTTAACGCACTGGAGTTGTTTTTAAGGATGTATTATAAGAAACCTCTGCTACCGTACCACTGCTAAACACCGTCATGCATTTTATTCATTCATAAAATAAATCATTGAACAAGTTTTATTTCCTTTTTGCAAAACAAGGATTTCATGCTTTGTACACAACACTTTTAAAAAAGCAATAGGGATTAGTCATCTGAAAAATTAGTATTTTTTGCCTAACAGCCTAGCAAAAATATGACAGAAAATGCAAGCACTTTTCTGGCAAATTAAATTTCAGCTTCCATTATTAATTGGCTCAATATATCACCTGGCTAAATTGCACAAGAAATCCTTTTATCAACTGCTTCAGGAAAGGAGCACATGTGGGATGATATACTGAATATATCCCCAAGAACCTTCTTTATATTCAGCTAGCCGATTTCAAATAGCAAAAAAATAATATTTACTACGTAACATGCATCTGTCTTATTTTACTGCTCAAAATGCATTGACAGAAAACAGCTGTATACCTGTTATGTAGATAATGCAAAATCAGATAGACAAAATGTAATTGACTTTTCTCTGTAGTTAGTCTTGCAATTTGTGCTGGTTCATAAACGATGATACCGGACAATTCACTTTTTTCTGATGCCCATAAATCTGTATTGAACATTGCGCTCAGTAATTACGGTTATCATGCTGTATTGACTCTGGATCTATTTTAAGCCAGAAACAGTGAAATATAGTAAAGGAATTTTATTCTGAGATGAAAAACTAGATAATGCATTGGCATAAATAGGAAATGAAAATAGTAAAGCTATTGTATGTCAATTTGGAGTTAATAATGCTACAGATTGTAAGGGTGAAGTGCAAGGAAAAGAAGCAAAAAGAACATAGTTCATGGTTAACACTAATCTGTTAATGGATCATGGCAGAGTGGGCTGCATTTTGGTGTAAAAGCACAGCATTAATATGACCTTCGGGCATTAGAAATTTCAGGGCCAGATGCAGATAAATGGTTAGGAGTGTCCTTAACATGTCAGCTGAGCACCGTACCCATTTAACTGGGGTGTATTTTTTTCTGCCACTCCTCAATGTACTCCAACCTCTTAAATGAACTCAATAGGAGATGCATAAATTCCTACACAGTGAGCGCTCACTGGTGGTGACTTTATGTTTCTACAGCTGCTTCTCTCAAACAGTGAGCTGTGGGTGAAACCATAATTTTGTCAGATCCCTGACAACAGTACCTCTCCGGGGTCTCTTTGTGCTAACCTAGAGGAAAGAAAGTTTTAGAGGTCTGCAAAGTTGAGCCTGAAGGTTTGGAGGATCCTTATTGCTGTCATTCTCTAACCTTACAAACAGCAAAAGAGTTCCATATTGAAGGTCTCTTCAGAGATAGACATATTAAAGATAATGCAAGACAAAGCTAAAAAGGGCTTTCTCACTCAATATGAACTCAATATAATGCAAATTCTAAAACCTGGATCCAGGAATTAAAATCTTTTGTTTTACTATTTTCTGGTGGTAATTCTCATCTTCACAATTTTCTAAACATAGGAACCACACAGCATCACTGCAAGTCTCAAACCTAACAAACCATTATTAGCTATTGGCCAGTAAAGGTAAATCCTCTGAATGTATCACTGGCCAAGAGACCTATTCTGACTTTAAGTTTGGGGCTACATGGTCACATGTGTTGCGTGACCAGAAGAATGTCAAATTGCAACATGACATGTAATGTCTATGAAGTCTTAGGCCTCGTTCACACTTCAGTGTTTGGTCAGTGATTTCCATCAGTGATTTGTGAGCCAAAACCAGAAGTGGAGCCTCCACAGACATGAGGTAGAAGGGAAAGATCTGCTCCTGTTCTGTGTTTAGAGTTGCACCTGGTTTTGGCTCACAAATCACTGATGGAAATCACTGACTAAACACTGAAGTGTGAACGAGGCCTTAATGTGGCATGTAACCTGCCGTGATGCAACTGTCACAAAGGATCCAACAGTAACCTTTCTGTGGTTTGGCTGTTTTTAATTGCAGCTGTAAAATAGTTGATAGATGGCAAGTTACAGACAAGTCATACAAATGTTTTTGGATGTGCCACTTTTTCTAATATTTGCTGTTGTCTAACACATTTTGCCAAGATTTAGACTAGGGCTACATGCTACACGCGCAACAAAATGGGTAGCACTACATTGCAACATGTGTCAAGCAACATTTATTGTAATGATAGTCTATGATGTTGCACTGCGACATCTATGATGTTGACGAAGTGGAATTCGATCCCAATTTCCTAGCACTTAGTGTTAATGAATGGCGATTTTTTTTCTAAAATGGCTGCTGCACATGTTAGGAGATGGAGCAAAGAACTCAGGGAACAAGGGATCACCCACAATACCTTGCATGCAGCCAATCAGAAGCCAACCCTATAAATAGCCTCAGCCATCTTTGATTCAGCCATTTTCCAGTGTACTTAGTGCAGGGAGAGACGTCAGCAGGCGCTAGGGAAAGTGCTAGAAAAGATTTCATTGTGCTAAAAAACTATTTACAAGTGCAGGGAAAGATTATCCAAGGTGTAGGGAAAGGATAGGGAGGAATCATTCCACAGCATTTATGTTGAGCAGGGTTAAAGGGAACCTGTCATGTGGATATTTGATTATAATCTAACTAACTATATACAATCATTAACTACTAAAAAGTGCCTTAGATGTATTCACTTACTGGTGTGACAGATGGTTACCTCATAATATACACACAAAGATGCCGCATGCTAATGAGCTGATTCGAGTCCGGCGTGAGGTCATCGAGTCCAGCGCAATGGCGGATCCAGGGGGGGGGGGCAACAGGGCAATTGCCCCCCCCCCCCCCGAGAATCCCTCCCCTCCGCCGCTGCGACGGGTCTCACACACACTGTCAAATTCAAACTTCTTCATTCAGACTTCAGACTAACTACTAGTGTAGCGCAGCGCAGCGCAGGTTGCGCATGCGCAGCAGGCAGGTCTGACTCACTGGCCGGAGCAGCAGCTGCGGGGCGCGGGGCGGACGGCAATGTCTGGTGGCGTCTCTAGCTCTACTCTGCAATGTCAAGAAGCAGGGTAGGCTACGTCACTCACTTTGTCACCGGCAAGCGGCAGCGCCTGCTCCTCCGGCTCCTCCTGCTTCATTAATAAAGTGGGAGGAGCTCGAGCTGGCGAGTGACACAGTGAGTGACGTGACTTGCGTGCCTGCTACGGCAGCAGCTACGCTCTGCGTCAACGGCCAGCCACCAGTTTATAACTTTATTCTAGTAGTGAAGTGACTTGTGACTGTGAGGACTCTCAGGACTGAGGAGTGGAGTCAGTCACTTGAGTGGTAGGTGGGGTTAAGGGGAAGTCTATGGCAAATATATATGTCAAACAGGTGCTGGGGACATCAAAAAAAGAAGAAACGTATTGTTTTAAGTAGTGATCCATTTAACAGACTACAATATATAGAATCATTAGCCACTGCTCGTTTGCTGGCTTGTTATGTACTGAAGACTGCTATATGAAAATACTAAGGGCGAGGCAATAGCAAGGTACCTAAGTGGCAAATCTTCCATCTACAAAGTGTATTACTCCACAGTTCATAAAAGTCAGTATAATTAGTAAAAAATGTATCTGAGATGTATGTGTGTAAGAATAGGTTCACATCTGCACTAGTGAATTCTGGTAGCCTGTTCTGAAGTTACTGTATTCAGCATAGCCGAATACCTATTGACTATAAAGGGAACCATCATGGATCCAGGGGGTTTCTGGCACAAATGCCAGCTTTTGGGACAGGCAAATACCATTACCATTGCGTGCAAGTGGTGTTTGTGTGGCAGAAAGCTGGCGTTTATGCCAGAATTCCACTGGATTCCTATCAGATCTCATTGTAGTTGATGGAGATCCGGCAATTCCAGTAGTCACCGGAACAAACTACTGAAGTTCAATAGCTCAGATGTGAACCTACCCTAAGCATTCATGTAGTGAGAGACTGTGAGTCGGAGATGGAGTCCAGACTGTGAGACAGTACTACTAGTCTTGAGTAAATTAGAAGACTAGTACCGGCAGTATTAGTAAGTAGTGAAGGGTCCGTCAGTCAGCCGCAGCGTCAGTGAAATCAAAAGCCTTAGGCCGAATGTACACGGCCGTTTTTCACGGCCATGAGCAGTCTGTGGAACCGCGGCCTGGGGATTCCTGCTGAGAGCAGGAGCGCACGGCGTCATTGGTTGCTATGATGCAGTGCGCTCCCTAGCAACCAATGACGCCGGACCGCACATCGCCGGCACTTAATAGAAAATGCCTATTCTTGTCTGCAATTGCGGACAAGAATAGGACATGTTCTATTTTTTTTCGGGATCGGAATTGCGGACCAGGAAGTGCGGATCCGCGATAGAAATGAATGGGTCCGCAAATCCATTCCACAAAATGAGGAACGAAATTGCGGACGTGTGAATGGACCCTTAAAGGGGTACTGCACTTTGTTTAAACTGATGATCTATCCTCTGGATAGATCATCAGCATCTGACTGGTGGGGGTCCGACACCCGGGACCCCCGCCGATCAGCTGTTTGAGAAGGCAGTGGCTCTCCAGCAGCGCCGCGGCCTTCTCACTGTTTACCGCAGGCCGAGTGACGTCACAACTTGTATCAACTGGCCTGGGCATGGCGCCATGGCTATGCTCCGTTCACTTGAATGTTTAGGAAAAGAGACCTGTTATGAGGCTGTTGTATTATATCTATAATGAATACATCCGTGGCAAGCTTTACAGTTCTATTGTAGATAAAAGGTGGCCACTGATTTCTATTTTAATTTTTAGGATAATGGGATGCTAGTGCTACGAATTGTAACTTACACAGACCCACACCAGCATTGTGCAGTGTACTCAGGAGGTCGGTGATGCTTTCTCTGTGTCACTGCTATAAGTCAGTGAGTAAGTTACCCCCAGGGCTGGCTTAATTGGAATGTTCTGCTTTTCAGGCTCCTCAGACACTGTGACCTACTTGGAGTAAAAGGAAAAGACATCCTGTATGTCGGGGACCACATCCTTAGAGAAATTTTGAAATCCCAAAAAAGGCAGGGCTGGAGAACGTTTCTAGTTGTGCCTGAACTGGCCAAAGAGCTCAACGTCTGGACTTAGAAGAGTTGGGAGTACCTTCCTGCCTAGAGAGGCTTTCACAGATTGTGGTTTTACTTTTCTCTAGTGCAGGCATGCCCAACCTGTCGCCCTCCAGCTGCTGCAAAACTACAACTCCCAGCATTCTCAGACTGCCTACAACTATCAGCCTACAACAGGGCATGGTGGAAGTTGCAGTTTTACAACAGCTGGAGGGCCACAGGTTGGACATCCCTGCTTTAGTGTATTAAACCTAAAGGGGTTTTTACTCCATAGAGTTAGAGCCACTGACTGGCCATAGTCTAAAGCTTCAATTTGCATGTGGTCACGCCATCCATTAGGCCATAGTGACATTATGGCCTAATGGCCGGCTGTCACCACCAGACATCTGAGAAGCTCTGACAGATGTTCTTCAGAACCTCCTACTTGAGGTTTGTTTTGCTTTCGTTTTCTCATCTCGTTAGCCTCTCTCAGCTGTCATATAGTTGCACTGATTGCATCCCTTTAAATCCCTTCCCATACTGCATCACTTTGCGGTTTATACAACTTCTTGGAGTGTACTGATGCTAGAAGCTGTTACTACTGCATCCACAAGATAAGTCTGTTTTCTTTATTTCTGTTTGCCTGTGGGCTTGATCCTAGGTGACCCTGACTCCCTCCGTATTAAGTGTAGGTAGCGGGTGGGCGTGTCCCCTCACTATTATAGGGTGTTCAGGTGTCATACAGTCGAGGAACGAGGATATGCAATTTTCTACCATTGAGATTTTTGCATAGGCTGAGCAGTAAGGGAGAGAGCTAGGGCTCTTACAGGGCTTACCCTCCTGTTCCTTAGTTTTGGATCAAGTCAGTCGGATCTTCATTTGTGTCTTCTAGTTTTCTGTACACCTTCCGTGACACCGGCTTGACCATATGCAAATTGACTGTCACACTATAAGAGTTCACTAAAATGGCCCTAGCCCAGCCACTTTAGCACAATTCAAGTTGCCTTGCCAGCCTGAGCTTGCTATCAGTGAGCGACAGACTGTGGGGAGGGGGGGTTACCTTAAATTATCAAACCCGTTGTACCTAGACTGACCGATCTATTAAACACAGATGTTAAATGAGCTTTAATTGATATCTGAAGTAGAGTGCAAGCTTTTTTGGCAAAATTAATTACATTAGAAGGCTAGCTTTATTGTGCTTTAAACAAGTTACTTTAATGCTATTGCATTTATTTATCATGATATAACATAATGGATGTAGGCATGATGTCCTAGCAAGCCAATTACAATTATTTTACAAGGTGTGCTCTTTTGTGATTTAATTGTAGAAAGCGCAAAATGAGCCAGAAAAGGGTGAATAGCAGGACTATAGATTCCTTCTTCAGTACTAGCGCAAAAAAATCAACAGGAGCACAGCCTGTACTAGAAAGCACTTCAACTATAGAAACTGACACTAGTCTCCCTTCGTGTTCTGGTACACAGTCACGCGTAGAGCCAATACCTTGTCAAACGGATTCTGTGTTGCCACTGTCTGTTGATACCCCACCTCAAACAGCCAGTATCCTAATGAATGACATTGGCACACATCTTGGGAAAACAATTAATGACTTCACCAAATGCTTGTTACTGGAAAATCCATGGCAACCTCCTCCTGGATATGAGCTTCCTTTCTCTGTTCAGAACACTACTTCCAAAAATGGAGAAACTCGTACAATCAAACGATACTTGTCAAAACAACATATTGACAGTTTTCCTTGGATAGTATATTCAGCTGTTAAGAAGGGTTTGTTCTGCAAGTACTGTGCGTTGTTTGCACAACATCGTAAAGGTGGTCATAACAAAGGCATGGCACTTGGAAAATTGGTAACTGAGCCCCTTACGAATTTTAAAAAGCTTAAGGGTAAGGAAGGAGATTTGGAAGTCCATGCAAGACTAGTTTATCACCAGGAGAGTGTAACCGAAGGAAAAGCATTTTTAAAAACCTACCATTCCCCTGACAATGAAATTGTCAATCAAATAAATTCACATCGTCTTCAGAAGGTGAAGGAGAACCAAGAGCGAATTCATCCTATCATTGAGTCCATTATATTCTTGGGTAGACAAACTATACCTCTACGTGGCCACCGAGATGATGGTGCATTAATGGATGACTCCACTCCGGACGTGAATGAAGGGAACTTTCGGGAATTGCTGAGATACCGTGTTGCATCTGGAGACAAAATGTTAGAGAAGCACCTCCTTACTGCATCTTCACGTGCTACGTACATTTCAAAATCCACACAAAATGATTTAATCAAGTGTTGTGGTGATGAAATCTGCAATATAATTGTTGGTAAAATTAAAGAGGCTTGCTATTTTAGTGTAATATTTGATGAAACTACAGATATTTCACATATAGAACAGCTTTCACTTAACTTTAGTGTCTACAATGGATCTATTCGTGAAGATTTTATAAAATTCGTAGATGCCTATGAATTTGCAACTCAGAGTGAGTCCGGATTGGATAGTTCAGATTCAGAACTAAGGCTTACAGGACAGGTTTTAGGCCAGATGGTAATCCAGCTGATCAAAGACCTCTCCCTGGATATCACTCATTGTGTTGGCATTGGAACAGACAGTTGCAGTGTTATGTCTTCAGAGGTGGCTGGCGCTGTTTCAGAAATTATTAAAGCAGCACCCAACAGTTGCAGATGTCCTTGCTACAACCATTCTCTGAACAATTCAATTTCAAAGTCCTCACAAGTTTCAGCAGTTCGCAATGCAGTAGCAGTGGTCAAATCAACCATTTCATTTTTCAACCAGTCAGCAAAGCGAAATTTTGTTTTAAAGCAGGAGTTAGGCTCTCAACTGACCAGTCTTTGTGAAACTAGATGGGTAGAGCGCCATGATTCTCTTATAAGATTTCGAGATGAACTAGTTAAAGTGGTGAGTGCACTATCAGCAATATCTCAATGGAAATGCTCAAGCTCTAGTTCATCAGCCTCTACTCTCATCCATTCTTTGTGCAGTGCAGAATTTAAATTTTCCTTGATATCACTTATCAATGTTCTGAAAGTAACACTACCTCTTAGTCGTTTTCTTCAATCTCCAACACTTGATTTGACAAGCGCATCTGAATGTCTGAATGTCACAATGACAACCCTGGAGAATATGCGATATAACGCTGATCAGACCTTTTCCACTTTGCATATGGAGGCTACAGAATTGGCCTCAGAACTTGGAGTGGAACTAAAATTGCCACGTCTTGTAGAAAGACAAGTGCACAGATCAAATTACAATGCAGGATCATCTGAAGAATTCTACAGGAAATCTTTGTATATTCCTTTGCTGGATAACATTATTAACAATATAAAAGCTCGTTTGCCAGAAAACTCAATGCAGTGTTTCCAGATTCAAATATTGATGCAACCCGTAATTGTAAAAATCAAAATTGAAACCATGGATCCTATTGCTGTCCACTCTTTATCAAACCGTTTCCACCCTCTTCTAGCTGATGGTAGCCTTAGGATAGTGGAGACATTACTTCAGGGAGAAATTTGTCTCTGGCTCACAAAGTGGAAAAGGGAGTTATCCCAAAACAATGAAATTCTACAAACAGTCCTTGAAGTTTTAGATGTGTGCGACAAGGACCTCTTTCCAACCATCAGAAGTTTACTTCTGATCTTAGCAACTCTACCTGTAAGCGTGGCCTCTGCAGAGAGATCATTCTCAACCCTCCGTCGTGTAAAAACATGGCTTCGGTCACGAATGTCAGAGGAAAGATTAAATGGATTGAGTTTGCTTTACATTCATAGAGATGTTCCTGTGAATACTGACCGAATAATTGAGCTATTTGCAAAGCAAGGAAAACGCAGAATTGATCTAATTCTGTAAATTATTCATGTTATTTAATGTACAAATGTGATGTGTCTGTTGCTTTTAGTGTTTGTAAAGTGACACTGTTATCAGTATATGTCTACCTTTTTACACATAATTGGGCATTGTGTGTTACTGTTTTGTCTGGGAATATTCTGTTCTATAATCGGTATACAAACTCCTGATGAAAAGGTCTCCAAAACTGTTAAATAAAGTTACATGTGGTTAAATATCACCTATTTGTTTGTAATTTTTAAAATCCGTAATTTGGAAAGATAAATGTGACTTTTTAAATCAGGTTAGAGCTGTACGATAGGTTAAATAAAATAGTCTGTTCTGTAAGCAACACATTATTTTCTGTCCGCCCCCACAAAACAATCTAGTAGTGCCCCTCCCGAGACCAGGCTCTGGATCCGCCATTGGTCCAGCGTATATTTAAGTCAGAGCTATAGCCACTCCCCTGCCTACTTGCTGCTGATTCCTATGGAAACAAACTGTCATTCAGCAGCAGGTGGGCGGGGAGAGTCAGGAGCTCATGAATATTCATGACTCATCATTATCAGCTGGAGCTTTTCATTACAAGATGTTGGCAGATTGACTGGTTCAATTAAAGAAAGTGACGCAGCATTTTGCTAAGACAATCAGTCACTTATTTATGTTACCCTTAGTTAGGACACCATAAAACTGGTGACAGGTTCCCTTTAAGTAGGGGAGGTTACAGCCTTGGTAATAGGAACAACTCTATTACACCTTGCTGCACTGACTGGGGATCCAAATTGCAATTATGCTGCTGCTTTAAGGTTTGCAATAGATGATACCTCTGTAATTCCAGCAAACCGTTGTCTTTATTGGGGTGCAAGTGCTGTGTGATACAGCTATTAACAGGGTGTATTACTAGGAAATATATCTTCGTCTTATTCGCTCTTGTGCAGTGCAGTTATATGTTCTAAAGCCTCTTTTGGAGTGTTTTAGTGGAAAAAGGAGCTTATTTGCCGTTCAGCATTGCAGTTATATGTTCTAAAGCCTTTTTTGGCGCGTATAAGTGGGAAAAATAATTATTTGTCGTTCGGAGGAACAGTTATATGTTCTAAAGCCTTTTTTGGCGTGTATTAGTGGCAAAAAAAGTATTATTTGCCGTTCAGCAGTGCAGTTACATGTTCTAAAGCCTTTTTTGGCATGTATAAGTGAGAAAAAAGGTCTTATTAGCCATTTTAAGGTGAAGTGAGAAAATTACAGCCCTATTTGGAGTGTATTAGTGGCAAAAAAAATATTATTTGCCTTAAGCGGTGCAGTTGTATTTTCTAAAACTTTTTTGGGCATGTATTAATGGCAAAAAAGTATGATTTGGAGTGTATTAATTTGATATAACAGTACGCTAGACAGAGAAGTGACAGGCTTTGCACAGGGGAGGGGCAGGGACCTAAATGTTTTGGGTGCGAGCACAAGTAATTGGGCGTGGCAGCAGGGTTCACTTTGAGAGGCCTGAGCTCCCAGTGTCATATAGCGGTCGAGTCTTGACCAGCAACCCAGCAGTTCTTGAATGGTTGACTCGGTCATCCACTTTGTCCCAAGTGACATCAGACACCCCCAGCCAAGAGTCAGTGGGTTCATCAGACACAACTCTTAGTTGGCATGGCCCAAGAGCAGGCACTGTGCCCTCACCTGTCCAGAACCTGCCTCTGTCCTTTTCTGTTTCCTCAGCCAGACAAGTATTATATGCTGTGGGCTCAGCTCCACTATACAGCGAGGATGAGCTACTAGAGGACAGTCAGCAGCTACTAGCCATCAAATCTTGAGGAGACATCGACCGCTTACTCCGGTAGGTGGGCAAGTAGTGATGAGGAGAGTGGTGTGGGAGCTGGTCGGTCAGACTCCTGGCTCAAAGACTGTTGAGCAGGACATCAGTGACGTGCAGACAGTAATAAATAATGAAGGCGGCGGTAGCAGTCAGTCAGTGCGGAGTGTTCGGGTTAAAATCACCTACTTGGCTGCGTGGAAGTTTTTTTGTTAAGCCGCCGGAGAAGGTGAACATGGCCATTTGCTGAATCTGTGGGCAAAAGTTGAAGCCTGGCCAGGGTGCCAATGCTGGCTTCACGAACCTGAGTCAACATATGCAGCGTCACCATAAAGTGACTTGGGAGAATCATGGCTCCAATTTGGTGGTCCATCCTGCCGCACCAACCGCTGCATCACCCAGTGGCACCCACCCGATTTCAGGCAGTCAATGCTCCACCACCTCAGCCGAAGGGAGCTGTCTGTCCTTTGCATCTTCTATCGGTCCTGATGCTCCTGCTCCTCACCCCCCTACTCCTCCTCATCAGTAATTCCATCAGCAATCAATCACCAAAGCAATTGCCAAGAGGCAATAGTATGCGTGCACTCATACAACGGCTCAGAAGCTGAGCATGCTCCTGGTCAAGTTGCTGGTGCCGCAGTCCCTCCCTTTCCAAATGGTGGACTCTGCACCTTTGAGAGAACTGATGGCTTGTGCCGAGCCGAGGTGGAGAGTCCCAAGCCATCATTTCTTTGCTAAAAAGGCAGTACCAGCCTTGCACACGTCCTTGAGCCTGTCGGTGTCTGCCAAAGTGCATGGCAGCGCCAACGTGTGGAGCTATACCTACGGTAAAGGACAATATATTTCCTTTACGGCCCACTGGGTAAATGTGGTTCCTGCCCAACCAAACCAGGAACTTGGCCAGGTAAGGCTGCCTCTGCCTCCACGTTTTCATGCCATTGGTCCTTTGACAATGTTCGCCTCTGCCTCCTCATCCTCCACGTGTGCTCAGCCTCCTCTGCAGGGACAATCCACAGTGCTCCTCCAGCATACCACATGTGCAGGGCACTGCAGTGTCATGCTGTTCTATACCTTATTTGCCTGGGCGAACGGATTCACACAAGGGAGGAACTGCTCCATGTCTTTCATCATGAAATCGAATCCTGTCTTTCTCTGCGACAACTCAAAATGGCTTCTTCTGGCTACCTGCCTCAGCTACTATTCTGATGCTGCCACACGCCTGATGCCACACGCCTGATGCCACACATCTGATGCCAAGTGCTCCTTCTTACACGGGTACTGTTATTGCCACCCACCTCCCCACTCTGTCATCATGTAACTCTGTGGTCTCCTGATGCTGTTGCCACCTCACCACTCTGGTCTCCTCATGCTGCCTCTGCCACCTCCACACTATGTAACCTTGCCAGTCTGTGGCCATCTCATGCTGCTGCTGCCACCTCCACACTATGTTACCTTGCCATTTTGTGGTCTCCTCATGCTGCTGATGCAACCTACACTCTGTCATTGTGGCACTTTGTGGTCTCCTCATGCTGCTGCCACCTCCATACTTATTATTAGTGCCATTCTGTGGCCTCCTCATGCTTCTGCTGCTGCCACCCCCTCACTATGTCACCTTGCCAGTCTTTGGCCTCCTCATGCTGCTGCTGCCACCTCCACACTCTGTTATTGTGCCAATCTTTGGTCTGTTCATGCTGCTGCCACCTCCACACTCTGTCATTGTGCCACTTTGTGGCTTACTCATGCTGCTGCCACCTCCACACTATGTTGCCTTGCCAGTCTGTCGCCTCTTCATGCTGCTGCCACCTCAACACTATGTAAATAAGCCACTCTGTGGTCTTCTCATTCTGCTGCCACCTCCCCACTATGCCATTGTACCACTCTGTGGTCTCCTCATGATGCTTCTGCTGCCACCTCCACACTATGTTACCTTGCCAGTCTGTAGCCTCCTCATGCTGCTGCTGCTGCCACCTCTGCACTATGTCTCCTTGCCAGTCTGTGGCCTCCTCATGCTGCTGCTGCTGCCGCCACCTCTGCACTATATGTCCTTGCCAGTCTGTGGCCTCCTCATGCTGATCCTAACTAAACACTATGTTACCTTTCCACTCTGAGGCCTCCTCATCCTGCTGCCTCTGCCACCTTCACACATCTTGCCACTCTGTGGCCTCCTCCTGCTGCTGCTAACTCAACACTATGTCACTCTGCCACTCTGTGGATTCCTCATGCTACTGCCACCTCAACACTATGTAATAGGTCCACTCTGTGGTTTTCTCATGCTGCTGCGACCTCCCCACTATGTCACTGGGCCACTCTTTGGCCTTCTCATGCTGCTGCCACCACCATATTATGTCACCTTGCCAGTCTGTGGCCTTCTCATGCTGCTTCTGCTACTACCTCTACACTATGTCACCTTGTGCAACGGCACCGTTTCAGCAGACAAGGGGTTAAAATCCGTTTAGGCGATATGCCTAAGAGTGCCGAGTGCCGAGAGACAGGCACAGCTACTGCAGAACACCAACCTCCCGACCTGGATACAAAATAGCACTCCAAACTGGAACCTCGCAAATAGCTGTCAGTCAGACGAACAGGAAAAGCGTATCCATCAGCTTACACTCCTGGCAATCAGTCTCCAACAGCATACAGGGAATCCCCCCAATAACGAGACAAGGCTCCGTGTTGAGGGTCAAGCAGTGCTCTGACTGTACTTCAAGTACAGCCTCTTTTATTGATAAAAACCAAACATAGTACTGCCCACAGGGTTTTGAAATCCAACCAATCAGTAATTCACAACACACACAATGTAAATACAGCAACCAATCGTTCCCGCCCCGTAGAGGACCAGAAGGGAGACTGCGACACAGAACAGATACAACATATCCCCACAATGCATCATGGTTTCCTCCTCTCTGCCTGGGAAACGACCGAAGACAATCCAATTATCTCTCAGGACAAAGGGGAGATCACCAATACACATGTGGAGACAACAGGACAGACATCACCATTTAAACACACAATGGGATAATGGGACAATAGAACCACACCCAGCATATTCCTCCCAAGCTGACAAGTTACACTTATTATAAGTTGTTATAACTTTGTGAGGTTACATTGTCCATACATATAACTTACATCAATTTAAACAGTATAACTTGGGGGACAAACCTGTCCAAAATTCCCTGGAATAGGTTCAGGGGTTTAAAAGTTACTATGGGCCATAATCCTGAGGCAGGAGGCTTTTAAACAGCCCCCTCCAAAACCCAGTGGCGAGGTTGGTTTCGCCACACCTTGCCACATTGTGGCCTCCTCATGCTGCTGCTAACTCAACACTATGTCACTGGGCCACTCTGTGGCTTCCTATGCTGCTGCCACCTTGACACTATGTAAATGGGCCACTCTGTAGTCTCCTCATGCTGCTGCCACCTCCACACTGTCATTGTGCCACTTTGTGGTCTCCATATGCTGCTGCTGCAGCCACCTTCCCACTTTGTCACTGGGCCATACTGTAGTCTCTTCATGCTGCTACTACCTCAACACTATGTCATTTGTGGACTTCTCAAGCTGTTATCCCACACTCTCCACTCCATGACTGGACCACTATTTTGCCTTTCTGGCCTGGTTGACATCATCATTAATTTGAATGTTCTTCTGATCTGTCAGAAGGAAGAAAAAATTAGATGTGTAGCAGCTGTAAGGCCTGTATGGTCCCATCAGAATTGGCTTATGATTTGGTAGCCAAATGCAGGAGTGGGTAAAAAACACAAAAGACATGCAACTATTCTATTCCCCAGACCAGCGTCCCAGATGGTCGACGTAGCGGCATGACGTAGGTTTGCCGCGCTCCTCCCCCGGCCGTCCTCTCCCCTCGCTCCCTGCCTCGTTCCTCGATGTAGCCGAAGCTGCAGGAGATTGCCGCCCCCTGCCCAGACATGGTGAGCCGAACCCGGATGGAGTAGATGGGAGGTGGCTGGATCCTTACTCTCCGGCCTCCGGCGAATATCGGGCGAATATCGGGCGAATAACCGGGCGAATAACCGGGTGAATAACCGGCGAATATCCGGCGAATATCTGGAGAACTTTCATGTGCCGCGTTCCCTGTGTCCTGGCCTGATCCCCTGCTCTTGGTCGGCTGCAGGTGGGGCTTGCTGCTTTCAAGCTGAATGGCGATCCGTTGCCCTGGAGGTGCTGGGTGTTGGGCCTAAGAACTGGTAAGCCACTTGGTAGTTGCGGCCCTGGCTTTATCCTGCTGCCTGATGTTTGCGGATATCTGGGGACCTGCTCTACACTGCCCGCTCTGTCATGTTTGCTCCGTCATCCGATGCTCATTTTTCTGAGTGATCTACTTCATGCTATCTGTGTTGTGCTGGATGTCGGTGCTAAAGTAAGGCCTAGATAATTGGGCTACAACTTGTATGGATGGAGTAGGGGTTCGGTGCCAGATGTTTTGCGGATGAATTGGATTTCCTACTCCGATTGCGAATCTGCGAACCTGCTAATTTGCTGATATTATTGGTGATTGCTGGTGGATACCTCTGAGCCCTGGGGCTATCGTCTGTTTTATTTTCTGGTCGTTGGAATTGGAGGTTGTGTCTTCAGGAGAACTGCCCCCCCCTCCCTCTCTCTATGGGATACGATAGGATGAACTGGCTCTCCTACAGCCAAAGTGTCAGTTGGAAAATCCTTGGGGCGCTCGGATATTGCTTCTGAGAGGGGAAAAATCCAAACTTTGGTGTCTGCAGACTGAACTTTAGAAGATGTGCTTATTGGGCACCCAGCAGGAAATATACTCTTCAAAGCAGAGTCTTGATAATATGTCTGGACTGTAACTGGGGTGTGTTCTATCTATACTTGTATTACCACTATATATCGGTTGGTAATTATATTTTACTCTGTTACCTGGGGGGAGTAACCAGATAGTTTGTACGGCCCAAGGGCTCTGGCTTTTTGCACTGTCTTGGCACTCATTTCTCTGTCTGTCCTGTATAGTTGATAAGTATCTGACCCTCCTAACTTTGAAGGGTGGGGCTCTGTAATTATATATATGAGATATTGCTGTTTGGGAATTCTCTATGTGGTAGCAATATACTGTCAGAGATAGAAATGCCGCCAAAATATCGTAAATCTGCTGGACTGACCTCCCCAAAAGGTGGATCTGGGGGGAGCCCACAGGCTCGATTAGATAAATTTTTGAAGTCACCACCACCCAAAACTAGAGGAGGGGTACAGAGATCGGTTCCTCAGGTGGAGGCAGGCTCAGACAATACGGATCGGCCAGAACAGGTATTATTAAAGACCAGCTCCCCCCATAGTGAAGGCTTTGAGAGCATTAATAATAAATTGCAGGATATACTGGGAGTGGTAAACGCTACTAGTACTTCGGTTGCAGACCTGGCCTCTTCCCTCGCAGTGGTACAAGGGGACGTCACTATAATAAGAGACGAAATGACGAAGCTGAGGTTAAAGGTTAAGGAATTGGAAACTACAGTTAACTCTGTTACGGTAGAGAATGGGGTATTAAAGAACAGACTAGAAGAGGTTGATGAAGACCGTGCTTGGTTAAGAAGGAAAGTGGTAGAGCTGGAGGATAGGTCTCGCAGATATAATCTGAGATTAGTAGGCTTCCCAGAAGGGGTAGAACAGGATAACCCGCCGAACTTTGTTCAGAAGTGGTTGGTAGAAAGTTTGGGTTCAGACTATGACGTATCCTCCTTTTGTATAGAAAGGGCCCATAGAATTCCTTTTAAAAAAAAAAACCCAGGTGCCCCCGCTAGAGCAATTTTAGCAAAATTTGTTTGTTCTAAGGATCGTGATTGGGTTCTTAGACGCAAAAGAGAAATTTCAGAATTGTATTTTGATAGTAATCTGATATCAATATTTCCGGACTTCTCCCGAGAGACCCAAAACAAAAGAAGAACCTTCTTTGAAGTTAAAAAAAGATTGATTTCAGCTAAGATTAAGTATTCAATGTTATATCCTGCTAAATTAAGAGTGGTACACAATGATACTGTTCATTTTTTTATTACACAGGCGGAGGTGGCGCAATAGGTTGGATTCTAGGGGTCTATGAAATAGTAGGAAGAGGGGGGGAGGAGGGGGGGTAGTGGGGGGAGGTGGTGGGGGGGAGGTTTGGTGGTAGGTGAGAGGTTGATGGGTATTGTAAAATGCCTTGTCAACCATGCAGGGGGGGGTTTGGGGGTGGGTTTTAGGGAGGGATTGGCTGCTGTTCTCTGTTATGTGGTTTTGCGTGCCTCTCCGCTGAGATTAGCGATACCTCTACTCATATCATATGCCGTGTAATATCTTATGTTGGAATGTGAGAGGGCTGGGAGACAGAGTGAAGAGGACGGTGGTCTTTGACCTTGTGGTCCGCCATCTGCCCGCAATTGTGGCACTAATAGAGACCCATGCTACAGCTGATAGGATTTATACATTGAAAAGGAAATGGGCCTCTTTGGAGTACCACGCTTGTTATTCCTCTTATGCAAGAGGTGTTAGTGTGTATATTCATCGAGGGATGGAGTTCCAGCCGCTAGATAGTTCCATTGATAAAGAAGGGCGATATGTATTTTTACATGGGTATTGGAAAAGACAGGAGGTAATATTGGCGTTTATTTACATCCCCCCTCCATTTAAAGCAACGGTCCTTTCTCATTTAGGTCAATATATATCTACCAAAAATCAATGTTCTTTACTGGTGGTGGGGGATTTTAATGCAGTCCGGGACCCTGAGTTGGATCGGTTCTCTTCACTCTCTGGGCACGGTCGCAGTGGGTCCCCGCTAACTGCTGTGTGCCAGGAGCTGGCGCTGGTAGATATCTGGCGCTACCTATATGGCAATAAGAAAATTTTTTCATGTTTTAGCCAGTCATACGGGTCTATGTCCCGTATTGATTTGGCTTTTGCAAGCCGGGACCTGTGCGGTCGGATCCGGAGGATGAGGTATGAACCCCATGGAATCTCGGATCATTCCCCAGTTTTGATTGTGTTTGTGGAGGCTCCATCTGTAGGAAGAACTTTTAAATTGAATTCGCATTGGCTTGAGGTGATTGGGGAGCAATACCGAATAGACCAGGATATTCAGGAATTTTGGGGCTTCAACGTAGGTTCAACTCATATTCATCATGTATGGGACGCGTTGAAGGCCCATATTAGGGGGTTGTATTTTAACAAAATTCATAGATTCAGAAAGGAAACACGACAGAGGGAAAATCAATTGACAGACACAGTAAGGAGTTTACGGGGCGCACTGATTGATAGTCATAATGAACATTTCATCACTCAATTAAAGGAGGCTAACTCTCAGCTTAAGACACTTTTATATAAAAAAGCACACCACAAGTTGTTATTTCAGGGCCAGAATCGTTTTTGCGAGTCTGGTAAAACGGGTAGGTTTTTGGCTCGTTTGGTGGCCAACCAGAGAGAGGACACTAGTATAAAAGAAATTAGGAACCTACAGGGAATTGGAGTGAGATCTGCAGAAGAGATTAGAGAAGAATTTGTGAAATATTACTCTACCCTCTATGAATCTGAGTCTATGTTTAGTCGTACTGATATGGATCAATATCTTCAACAACTGGCGCTTCCCCAATTAACTATTCAGGATAGAGAAATACTGGACTCCCCCATCCTTCTGGAGGAACTCCAAGCGGTTCTTCCGTCCTTAAAGTATAGTTCCTCTCCAGGACTAGATGGATTACCTTTCGAAATCTATAGGTACCATGCCAGGTCTCTCCTTCCAATCCTTCTTCGGGTCTTCAATGAATCCTGCGTACTTGGCTCTCTACCGCCATCATTCAGAGAGGCAGTGATGGTTTTGGTCCTAAAGAAGGATAAGGATCCATGCGATGTGGGGTCATATAGACCTATATCACTTTTAAATACGGACTACAAGATTTTCGCCAAAATTCTTGCTTGTCGATTGAAGAGGGTTATAGCTGATCTGGTCCATCCTGACCAGACGGGTTTTATCCCGGGCCGCCATATCCAGTCCAGTATATATAGGGTGTTTTTGAATTTGTCTGTGGGGGGTGGTGTGGACCGCTCCATCCTGTCATTAGATGCCGCGAAGGCGTTTGACAGGATGGAGTGGTCTTTTCTGTGGGCTACAATGTCTCATTTTGGTCTTGGGAACTCATTCTTGGGAATGACTCAAATGTTATATGAACAGCCGGCTGCATATATTAATATCAATGGTATTACTACTTCTCCTGTCATGATGCGGAGAGGGATGAGACAGGGTTGTCCCCTGTCTCCCCTCCTCTTCGCCCTCTTTATAGAACCGTTGGCTTGTCAGATCCGATTAGAGAGGGGTATAGACGGCTTTGGGGTGGTGGGAGTCAGCGATAAAATAAGCCTTTATGCAGATGACGTGATCCTGTTTTTTGATCAGGGTTGGAAAATCCTTCCGTATGTTATGGAGGTAATAGAATACTATGGTAAATTATCAGGATATATGATTAATTGGGCAAAGTCATCGCTCCTCCCGCTGAATCGGAAAGCCGTAGATGTAGAGAGCCGAGTTCGTGTTTTGGCCCCCAATGATACCTTAGATTATTTGGGGATTAAGATAGGGGTTCCCATAAGTAGATATTGTGAGCTCAATCTGGCCCCAGCGCTGGATAGGGTGAGGACTAAGGTTGGTGCCTGGCGGAAATTGATACTGGCACAGATAGACCGAATCGCACTGATCAGGATGGTTATTTTGCCCATGGTTTTGTTTCCGATGTGTGCTTCTCCCATTTGGATAGAGGATATTTTCTTTTATAGATTGGAGACTTTGATTAATGATCTAATTTGGGGCAGGAAGAGGGTGCGTATAAAGCAGAGATATCTATGGTTGTCGGAGGTAGATGGCGGGCTGTCACTTCCTTTTTTTCAAGGTTATTATTTTTGCACACAGATTCAGCGGTGTTGTAACTGGAAAGAGAGTTTACTTTTACGGTATTTGAATAAAGTCATGGACAAACCAATAGAAAATATTTTTTCATGTTTAGAAACTGGGTTTATGGGAATGAGAAAAACCTTGTTGATCCCTCTCTCAATACAGAGGGTGTGGAATAGGCTGAAGGAGCTTCTTAAAGTTTCCGGCCCATTTGTTTTCACCCCTCTGTGGGGGAATGGGGAGTTGGAGGAATTTTCTAAAATTACAGAGTTTGGTTACTGGACACGTAATGGCATCAATAGGGTGTCTCACCTATTTTATTTAGGTCGATTTAAATCACCTTCGGAATTTGGGTTGGTTGATGCTTCACCATTAGATTTATTCATGTATGCACATTTGAAACATGTATTTGAAGCCTCTAGGAATAGGGGCCGTATATTTCCACAAGAGAATACTTTTTTTGATTATTGTGACGCTCAGAAGGACCAGAAGGTGAAACTATCTCGACTATATGCTAAACTCCGAATGGCACTGGCTACTGTAACACCTTTTAAGGCCCCAGGTAAATGGGAGCAAGAGTTGAATTGCCCCTCTTTACAGTGGCCTACTATCTACAGGAATGTGAGAAAGGCGTCAGTATCCAGTGCTCATAGATTGATCCAATTTAAGATCCTTCATAGACTGTATTATACGCCCAAAACCCAAGGAAAGTTCCCCCAAAATAGGGATCGGGACTGTTGTTGCCCTAAATGTGGTTACGTGAACGCTGATTTTGCACATATGCTTTGGAGTTGTAGTAAAATAAGAAAATATTGGGAAGAGGTTTTCTTTGCTTTACAAAAGGAATCCTCTATGAATTATAATCCGGGGATCCTGATAGTGATCTTCGGAGACTATACTTCGGAAACGGAAGTTCCCCATCAGGTTAGGCGGATTTGGATGAGGGGATTGATGGCAGCGAAAGCTATAGTGGTCAGGTATTGGGGCTCTGCTTCCCAGCCCTCGTCTAAGGAGTGGGGTGCATACCTTCAACAAATTAAAATTTACGAGGATAGTGAAAGGAATCGGAGAGTTGCACGCAGAGCCACATAGAAATATCTAATGTATGTGTTGTATGTTGTATTTTACTGAATTGAGGGGAACAGCAGCCAATGGGGGGGAGGTTATTTATGATTCGTATATTTTATACATAGATGCGATGGATATGATGTTTATTGGTATAATTTTTATACTAGTGTGATTGATATTGGTCTATGTATTAACCTTATGTTTTTGTAAAACAAAATAAAGATTAAATAAAATAAAATAAAAAAATATTCTATTCATCTGTTTTAGATCCAATCCTGTTTTTTTAGGCTTTAGCAATAGTTGGGCTCTACTTGTATAAGCGTTTAATTGCTTAATAGAACAAGTTCTGTAGACATACGGTATATGTGGAATTACAGGAGCTGACGACAGTGTAAAAAAAGTGCACTCTTTCAAGCTACAGTAGGATCTTGGGCTTCTGCACGGTTCTTTATACCTGGTGCTAACATTGATCTGTAAGGCTAAGTTCACACTTGAGTTATTTGGCCAGTTTTGGCCCCGTAACTGCCCAAATAACTAAAGTGTGCTGTGATTCTAACAGTGACGTCTGTCATGTGCATGTCATACTGACTCACAGTATTGTTTCACTACCACAGCAGACTCCCTATGTGTGTTACTGCAGGAACAGTGTTCTACACCACTATACAGGCTCTCTGTAGCCAGGAAATATATATTTCTAATGCGATTCGCCGCAAATATATTTGGATCGAATCTTTTCGGAAAATTCGGCGAATCGTCCGAATCCATTTTTTTTTTATTCGCTCATCTCTAACTGTGATACAACAGTTGCACAAAAATAAAAATTGGATGTAGTTTTCAACTGTTGTGTCACAGTTGCAGCATGTTATAACGGAAAACTATAACTGAATTTCTAACACTGATGTGAACCCGCCCTTCGATGTACTGGGCACACCTATATTATTTTTTTAGGCCTGTGCATAGAAGGGAGGATTAGACAAGTGCAATAGGCTACAACAGGATTCCCTGACCCCCACTCTCTCACATAGTAATAGGCCTCTACAATTACTGGCCTACAAATATCCTGCAAAAGAAAACCTATTTCATCCTTGTCCAATACAATAAAGTACACACTATTACATGCTTATATCTGATTAGCAATTTGCAAAAGATAAAAATCTACTGAATGTTCTAGTCATAGTCACCTTATCCTCTTTATTACAGCCAATGATCTTATTTACCTTGGTAGCAGCAGCTTGGTATTGGTTGGTACATATAAAGGTGTTGTGCTAAGTTTCGAAGTTTTAGAACAGAATGACCCTTTCGGCCCAGAATGTTTTGAAAATGAACATAAATCAATAGCTGAGGGCTATACCAATTCTGTTTTAGTATACTCAATGATCCACTTTCTAATATTATATAACTAAAATGGGAGTACTCAAGATATCAATGTATTACCAAGAAAAACAAGTGAAGAACATTATATCCCTTTAAAAATATCAGTTTATTTAAATCATCATAAAATGAATCCAATACATGTAGCAGGGAGTTAATAATAAGGTGCCACTTGATCTCTACAAAAAACTGACAATGAGCTAGGTAAATGGATGTCCAGCAATATCAGTATGATTATAGGCGTGTAACCACAAAGGCTAATCTGCCGGTATAAGTATAACTAAATGGCGTACAAAGGTGCTAACTGCGTCCTTTTATTTGTCTAAGGCAATGAGCAGTAGCCTATAAATAGAATAACATTGGAATGCAGGACATGAAACACAATAAGAACCTAAACTGACATTACCTTTTAGGAATGGGAGAGATGTAAGTGGCACCTTCCCCTCTACGTGCGTTTCGCGTATCTGCTTCATCAGGAGGAGAGCTTTGGTAAATAATAAAAAAAACTAAAAACATTAGTGTGTTGTATTTCCAAATATTTTGTATGTATTAATGGTATTATTATTTAGGTATAGATATAATATGGCGGTTAGCTTTCACACACCACCACTACAATAATGAGATGTCTTTTTTATTGGGTATTAGGAGCTGCTTTGTTAGAACACCTTTTATACAGGTCCTTCTAAAAAAAATAGCATATTGTGATAAAGTTCATTATTTTCTGTAATGTACTGATAAACATTAGACTTTCATATATTTTAGATTCATTACACACCAACTGAAGTAGTTCAAGCCTTTTATTGTTTTAATATTGATGATTTTGGCATACAGCTCATGAAAACCCCAAATTCAGGGCACATCTGTAAGATGGAAGCAAGGCACGGGAGGCACGGGAGGGATGCGTGAGAGCGTCTGACGTGGGACGCTAGGGCTCCGCCCCCCCGCCTCTCCTGCACGCCGCCTCTCCTGCATGTCGGCCGCTGGCTGATCGTAACACCACCGCCCGGAATGCCTGACTGCCGCTGCCACCGAATGCCTGCCCGCCGCTGCCCGTGATACTGCGCCATCCATCGCAGCCCTTGTGCCCATGTGCCGAAGTTGCGCCTGATCCGATCGTCGCTTGGTCTACCTCAGAGCTCGAGTCTGGAAACCGGACCTGGATCTGGACCTTTTGTGTTTCCCTGGAAGATTGGAGCCGCCGGAGGGTGAGCGGTGAGCTATCACAGTATTAATCTGCGCATCTGGCTGACAAAGATAAAATGTTGGTGTGATGAAGGCCGGTGGGCCCAGAGTACAGGTGCACTAACCATAAAGGTTAAAGGAGAGCCCTGGTTGACATTTGCTTATGAAATTTAAAACTATGGCACTCACAGAGTGGATATCTGGGGGGTACCTTCTCAGTCTCTGAAGTCCTGCTTTATCGATTTCTACCGATATTTACTGATTCTTAAATGCCGGAGTCCGCCTGTAACATCTTGAAGGGCGGACATTTCAGTTACTGGGACGCGAAAAATTTAAGGAGGACTGTTCACAGGTTCTTGTGGTGGCGCGGCATACCCCTGCTAAGTACCCCTGAGTATGCAGCGGATACCGGATTAGTCCACTAGCGTGGATGTGGCTATGACGATGGGGGTGCAGACTTAAGCTGCCGTAGAATAAAGGACATAAAGGGTGGAATGAACCAGTGCGAACGGTAGCGAAGTTAAAGAGGAAGAAAGGAAGAAAAGGGAAAAAAAAAAAAAAGGGAAGGGGGAAACGGAAAAAAGAGAAAGCGGGGGAGAGTGTTTTGGGATGCGGAGCGTAATGCTTATTAATTTTAATAACCCCGACTGAAAGCCTTATCCCCCCCCCCTCAAGCTACTTAACTGGTTTATATCTTTCTGAATTTATCAACTAACTGACTATATCCTTTATACGTCTGGATTCCGTCCCTTAACCCTATAAGAACCCTCTCTTTCCTCGGCGAGATTCCGCTGTTATTACGGACCTTTTCTTCTCCCTCTTTGTACTAACTTTTGTATTTGACTATGGATGTAACCCATTGGCTGTATTGAGTTTTATGTGACTAACATAAAAGGGAATATACTTTATATATTACAGGCGAAAGGGGATTAAGATAAGAGGGAAGAGATATTAAAATGTCACCAAAAAAAAGGGAAGAACAGCGCGCCCCCATGGGGAGTACCACTAGGCGATCAGCAGGAGGGCCTGAAAGCGGGCCTAAACAAGTGGGTCTAAATAAGTACCTGGTACCGAATTCCCCTGGTCCCAGATCCCCACAAAAAGAAAAAATAGCGGAGGCCAGAGTACAGGAGCCGACACATGAGACCCCAGTGGAGGGGGGTGAGGGTGATAGGGGAACACCAGCGTTATACACAGAAACGGACGTAAAAATGGTGCAGGATATACTCTGCACTGTCTCAAGGATGGAAAATTTAATGGGTAATTTAGTAACCCAGCTTGGGGCAGTGCAGACGGACGTTATGGTTATTAGAGCCGAGATGGAAAAAGTAAGACAGCGTTTACAAGAGATGGAAAAAAGGATTCCCTCCCTAGAGAAATCTGTGCAGAAACTAGAGAAGGAGGTGGCCCACCTAAAACAAACAAATGTTAAGATAGAACAAAAACTGGTAGACCTAGAGGATAGATCAAGAAGGGCTAACGTAAGATGTGTGGGGGTCCCAGAGAGAGCGGAGGGAGGAAATTGTACGGAATTTATGGAAAAATGGTTGAGGGAAAACAGCAAAGTAGGTACTCTTTCCCCCCTATTTACTATAGAAAGAGCACATAGGGTCCCCACAAAAAATAGAGCACCAGGGGATTACCCCAGACCTATACTGGTGAAATGCTTACTATCTAAGGATCGAGATGGAATACTAGCTGATGCAAGAACTTCAGAAAAATATTATATACAGGGTGTAAAGATCAAACTCTTCCCAGACTACTCATTTAGTACTAACGCACAAAGAAGAGAATTTATATCCGTTAAAAAAAGATTAAGAGAGGCCGGCATAAAGTATAGTTTACTTTTTCCGGCGAAATTAAGGGTGGAATATAACGGCAAGATCTCCTTTTTCCAGACTCCGGAGGAAGTCAGTGACTGGGCGGATGGAGAGGGTCTTTGAGGCTGGCGGGGGATGGGGGGGGGGTGTGAAAGGAGTCACGCTAAGTTATGGAGTCGCCCGGACTGCTGGATAGCAGAAGGGGGGACTATATAGAGGGGGGGTTATATAGGGGGGGGTGGGGACCGGGACATGGAGAAACTTTATTTATTTATTTTTTATTTATTTTCTCTCCCCCTCTGCTAGATGGCTAGGATCCTTTCATTGAATGTGAGGGGGCTCCGAGACAGGGTTAAAAGATATGCTATCCTTGAGTGGATGAAGAGGTTTCTGCCAGCCATCATCTGACTCCAGGAGACACATTTGGACAAAGAATCAGTAAGATGGTTGGAGAGGGGATGGGTGGTGGCGCGATATCATTCGGTATATACCACTTACTCTAGAGGGGTTTCAATTTTGGTACATAATAAGATTAAATTTGAATCTTTGGCATGTGAGGCCGATGACCACGGCAGATACCTCTTTTTACATTGTTTTGTGGATGGGGTTAAAACCGTAATCGCAAATATATATATTCCACCACCATATAAACCAGATGTTCTGTACCAACTGTATAGATTTATGTTGAATAAGCAGGAATGTATATTGATTGCGGTGGGGGACTATAACGCGGTTATGGATCCACTCAGGGACAGGACATCTAGCAGAGGGGGAGGAGTACAAAATGTAGATTTATGTAAGGTGGCTCACGAATTTAACTGGATAGACGTCTGGAGGGCTCAACACCCGGATGAAATTAGATATTCCTGTTACTCAAAAACACACCAAACTTGGTCGAGAATAGATATGACTTTTGGAAATAAAAATTTAATGTCCCTAAATAGGATTAAGACAAAATATATACCCATGGCCTTGTCAGACCATAATGCAATGACAGTCGAATTGGATTTGAATAAGAACAATGCTCTGCCAATGTTTAAGTTCAACTCTCATTGGCTGTCATTGATTTCAGATAAAGAGAGCATAATCGAGGAATTAAAACACTTCTTTAGGGAAAATAATGGGTCCGCCAGTAGATTAGTGGTCTGGGACACTTTCAAGGCATTTTTGAGGGGAGTATTGTTCAAAAAGGTAAATCATTGGAAAAAAAGAACTAGAGAGAACGGGAAGGTATTGGAGAAAAAACTGCAAGAGGCAGGTATGGCAAGTATGAGGTACCCTACCGCACTTAATAAGAGAGCTTGGGAGGAAGAACAGGAAAAGATGAAGATTTATCAACTAGAGAAAGGTAGGAAAGAATTGCTCTTTCAAGGTATCCAACTAGCCTCGGAGGGTGAAAAGGTTGGTAAAATATTAGCAAATATAGTGCGAAATCAAAAAGAGAAATCATGGATAGGGGCAATTAAAGATAAAACGGGCAAATTAATTACTACACCCGAAGGCATTAAAAAAGTGTTTTGGGAATACTTCATAGAGCTTTATAAGTCCAGGGTACAATACTCAAAACAAGAGCTAGATTCATACCTGGACAATATCGCCTTTAATAGGATATCTAAGCCCCAAAAAGAATACCTGGAAAAAGAAATAACGGTAGCAGAAATAAATCTAGTTTTGGGGAAGGTTAAAGCCGGGAAGGCACCAGGTGGGGATGGGCTTCCCTTTGAAATATATAAAAACTTCTCCCAGGTGTTAGTACCAGAACTAAAGATAACACTGGACGAGGCCCGAAAATTAGGTGACCTACCGAACTCTATGAAAGAAGCATGTATTACGCTAATCCCAAAAAAGGGAAAAGAACAAACAGATCCCGGTTCATACAGACCAATATCTCTGTTGAATACGGATGTTAAAATTCTGGCAAAAGTTTTAGCTAATAGGCTTTCAAAGGTTATCAAAGGGATAATAAACAAAGATCAGGCAGGATTTATACCGGGAAGAACAATATACTCTAATATAAGAAGGACATTTCTCAATATGGAGGCTAATAGATTGGATACAGGGGAGAAGGCGATACTCTCACTGGATGCCCAAAAGGCATTTGATTGCATTGAATGGGACTATCTATGGGCAGTGTTAAGGAGATTCGGTATAGGGGAGGGATTCATAGGGTGGATTAAGCTAATATATCTAAATCCCAGGGCTAGAGTGGCGGTGGATGGGAGCTTGTCCCTGCCTTTTGCCCTATTTCGTGGCACAAGGCAGGGATGCCCTCTCTCCCCACTGCTATTTGCTATGGCAATTGAACCTTTGGCAAATATAATAAGAAGTGACAGGGAGTTTAAAGGTTTTCAATATGCGGGCGGAGAAGAAAAGTTGTTGATGTATGCGGACGATATTTTACTTTTTTTGCAAAACACTGGGGAGCAGTTTAATAGAGCGATAGAGATAATAGATAAGTTTGGTTTTTTTTCTGGTTTGAAGATAAACTGGGGGAAATCACATATGTTATTATTGGGAGATAGACAATTACTAGGAGACACACGGGTGCAGGTTTTAAAAAAACACTAAAATTTTAAATATCTCGGTGTACAAATCTCCGGAAATATAGAAGAATATGAAAAATTTAATGTTCTCCCCCTAATTAACCCTTTCACGTCTGCAATCTGTATATATACGTGATAGCTGCACATACCCCGTGCAGCTACCACGTATATATACGTTCTGGCAGCTCTTTAATCCAAGCGCTGCAAAGCGCTTGGATTAAAGCTTCTGCCCCTGCCCTGTATGCTGTCACGGACAGCATACAGTGCAGTAATGCCGGCAAGGGACCAATCAGAGTGGCCCCTTGCCGGCAATCGATCCGATTGGTTAGTCTGTGCAGACTAACCAATCGGATCGCGGCAGTGTTAAAATGCCGGTTTCAGGCTCTGATCTGCGCTCTGCAGATCAGAGCCTGAAATCGGTAAGGTGTCCTCGTGCCCCCCGATCCTCCAAGCCTTTGGTGTGCCCCTCTGTGGTCCCCCCCATCTGTGCCCCGCTGACCTGTGCCACGGAGATCTGTGCCTCCTGCGCAGCTGGGCTGATCTTCTTCCTGCCCTGATGCGGTCCGCCCCCTCCCCGCCCCCTGCATTAATTTTCTGGCCGCCGGCGAACCCCCCCCCCCCCCAGCGCTGCCCCCGATTCCCCATTCTGTGTGCGATGGCGGCGGCTCCATTCCTGAGCCGCCGCCATCAGCAGAGAGTGTCAGCTCTATGCTGACACTCTCCTGTAACCCCATAGATGCTGCGGTTGCGGCATCCATCGGGTTAACAGAGGGAGGGGGCTCCCCCTCTCTACCATCGGGGCTGCAGCGCTGTGATTGCAGCGCCCGATGGTTGCCATGGCAACCGGACGCTTTGCAAAAGCGTCCGGTTGCCATGGCAAAGGCGTCCAGTGCTGCCACCTACAGGCAGTCTGGAAGTATTATACTTTGCAATGCAAGAGCATTGCAAAGTATAGTACAACTATCAGCCCCACTGGATCTTCAAGATCCAAGAGGGAACTGATAAAAAAAAGTGAAAATAATAAAAGTAAAAATAAATCAATAAATAAATAAAAATGTAAAAAAAAAAAAAAGACATTGCCTTTTCGTATAAAAAAATTAAAAAATAAAATACACATATTAGGTGTCACCGCGTCCGTAACGACTGTCCCTATTAATATATCACATGATGGACCCCGTCCGATAAACACCATAAAAATAAATTTTAAAAAAACGGTGCCAAAAAAGCTATTTTTGTCACCTTACATCACAAAAAGTGCAACAGCAAGCGATCAAAAAGGCTTATGACCCCCAAAATAGTATCAATCAAACCATCACTTCGTCCCGCAAAAAATGATACCCTATTTAAGACAATCGCCCAGAAAATAAAAAAGCTATGGCTCTGAGACTATAGAGACACTAAAACATCATTTTTTTGGTTTCAGAAATGCTATTATTGTGTAAAACTTAAATAAATAAGAAAAAGTATACATATTAGGTATTGCCACGTCCGTAACGATCTTCTCTATAAAACTATCACATGACCTAACTCCTCAGATGAACGCTGTGAAAATAAATAAATGAAAACTGTTCCAAAACAGCCAATTTTTGGGTCACCTTGCCCCATAAAGTGTAATAATGAATGATCAAAAAATCCTATGTACCCAAAAATGATACCAATAGAAACCTCAACACTTTCTGCAAAAAACGAGCCCCTGCACAAGACGATCGGCAGAAAAATAAAAAACAAATGGCGTTCAGAAAACCAATCCAGCACAATCTGCCTTCCAAAAACCGTATGGCATTCCTTTCCTTCTGCGCCCTGCCGTGTGCCCGTACAGCAGTTTACGACCACATGTGGGGTGTTTCTGTAAACCGCGGAATCAGGGTAATAAATATTGAGTTTTGTTTGGCTGTTAACCCTCAATGTGTTAAAGAAAAAAAATATATAAAATGGAAAATCTGCCAAAAAAGTGAAATTTTAAAATTTCATCTCCATTTTCCTTTAATTCTTGTGGAACGCCTAAAGGGTTAACAAAGTTTGTAAAAATAAGTTTTGAGTAACTTGAGGGGTGTAGTTTCTATAATGGGGTCATTTATGGGGGTTTCAACTATGTAAGCCCCACAAAGGGACTTCAGACCTGAACTGGTCCTTAAAAAGTGGGTTTTGGAAAGTTTCTTAAAAATTGTAAGAATTGCTTCTAAACTTCTAAGCCTTCTATTGTCCTAAAAAAATAAAATGACATTTCCAAAATGATGCCAACATAAAGTAGACATATGGGGAATGTTAAGTAATAAATATTTTATTAGGTATCACTTTCTGTTTTAGACGCAGAGAAATGGAAATTTGGAAAATTGTGAATTTTTCCTAATTTTTGGTAAATTTGGGATTTTTTCATAAATAAAGGTGAAATATATTGACTCAAATATATGACTATCATGAAGTACAATGTGTCACGAGAAAACAATCTCAGAATGGCGTGGATAAGTAAAAGTGTTCCAAAGCTATTACCACATAAAGTGACGCATGTCAGATTTGTAAATTTTGACCTGGACATTGGGGCATCAATGACCCTTGGTCATGAAAGGGTTAAAGAATTAAGAACTAAAATACATATATGGAAAAAACTGCCAATGTCAATTCAAGGTAGGGTAAATTTAATAAAAATGGTCTTTCTCCCAAAGATACTCTATATATTGCAAAATGCTCCAGTGAGAATATCGCAGACTACCTTTAAATTATTAGAAAGACTAATGGGGGACCTCATCTGGAAAGGCGCGATTCCTCGGATAAAGAAGGAAGTCCTCCAGCTCCCAGTGCAGGATGGAGGTCTAGCGGTTCCTAATTTGTATCTTTATTATTTAATAATTCAATATGGGAATATAAAGGGTAGCTTAGACACTCAAGTGGGTAGGCAAGAATTAAATAGATGGGGTTGGAAAGAGGGAGGGAATCACTTAGAGGTGTTGGAGTCAGGTTTTTTGGGTAAAAAAAATTCAGAGAATAGAATATTAAACTTAATAGAATACGTATGGGGGGAAATTAAGAAGATATTGGAGATTAAAGGGTTTCTGAAATACACACCGATATGGAAAAATGTTAATTTAAAAGAATTAGAAACAATAAGGGACTATATAGATTGGCAGAAAAAAGGAATGAAATATCTAGACCAGATCTTTGAGGAAGACAAGTTGAAAGATTTCAACACAATGGTGTTGGAATTTGGGATCCCCCATACTGATACGTATAAATACCTCCAACTTAGGAATGCATTGCGGACAGTGGTACAGGAGGATAGGTATAGAAGGGAAAAATCAGACAGGTTGGATAATTTCATTACAGTAGGGGAAGGAGTAGGAACAACAGCAAGGAGATATAGGCTTTTGATGGGTGGGAAGAGAAAAAAGATCACAATGCTAGCTCTAGGAAAATGGGAAAAAGATCTTGGATCCCTTACAGAAGAAAATTGGAAAGATGCCCTTAGAAACTATGCTACAATCTCCGATAGGGGCTCTCATAAGATCTCACAATTTTTTATAGTGCATAGATTACATCGATCTCCATGGATGTTGAAAAGAATGGGTGTGAAAGCAACAGATAAGTGTCCAAAATGTGGGGAGGAGAGAGCAGATTTAATACACTGTTTTTGGAGATGTCCCAAGCTCCATAGATATTGGACAGAAATAATGGAAACCATATTCTTGCTCCTGAAAGTCCGGCTGCCCAATGACCCAATAATTGGTATTCTAGGGGCAACTGAACATTTGAAACTAAATAAAAAAACTCGACTGGTCTTGAATAAAGTACTGTTTCAGGCCAGACTGCTCATACTTAGGCAATGGATAAAAGTAGATCTACCGACAGTGGGACAATGGAGAAAAATGGTAGACAATTTAATTAAAGAAGAACGAGTGATGGAGAACTATATAAAAAGGTCAATAAATCTCGACCAAGTGTGGGAAAAGTGGTTACTTTAGTGTTTAGTTTTTTTTTTTTTTTTTTTTTTTTTCTCTCACGTCCCCACGTGGAGGGGGGGGGGTGTAGGATGGGAAACGGGAGAAGATAGGGAAAGAAAAAGGAACTGTACTTATTAATTAGGACTGGTGGATCTCTGTTTACCTGATTTTTGAAAGAAAAAAAAAGAAAAAAGAAGAAAAAAAAAAAAAAGATGGAAGCAAGGTTTTTACTGCAGTTATATTATGATTCCATCAAATTAAACTGTGAAATAGTCATAAATTAAGTAAAATAAATCACTTTGGATTTAAAAAAAAAAAAAAACATTAGTGTGTTGTATTTCCAAATATTTTGTATGTATTAATGGTATTATTATTTAGGTATAGATATAATATGGCGGTTAGCTTTCACACACCACCACTACAATAATGAGATGTCTTTTTTATTGGGTATTAGGAGCTGCTTTGTTAGAACACCTTTTATACAGGTCCTTCTAAAAAAAATAGCATATTGTGATAAAGTTCATTATTTTCTGTAATGTACTGATAAACATTAGACTTTCATATATTTTAGATTCATTACACACCAACTGAAGTAGTTCAAGCCTTTTATTGTTTTAATATTGATGATTTTGGCATACAGCTCATGAAAACCCCAAATTCCTATCAAAAAAAATTAGCATATCATGAAAAGGTTCTCTAAACTAGCTATTAACCTAATCATCTGAATCAACTAATTAACTCTAAACACCTGCAAAAGATTCCTGGGGCTTTTAAAAACTCCCAGCCTGGTTCATTACTCAAAACCGCAATCATGGGTAAGACTGCCGACCTGACTGCTGTCCAGAAGGCCATCATTGACACCCTCAAGCAAGAGGGTAAGACACAGAAAGAAATTTCTGAACGAATAGGCTGTTCCCAGAGTGCTGTATCAAGGCACCTCAGTCGGAAGTCTGTGGGAAGGAAAAAGTGTGGCAGAAAACGCTGCACAACGAGAAAAGGTGACCGGACCCTGAGGAAGATTGTGGAGAAGGACCGATTCCAGACCTTGGGGGACCTGCGGAAGCAGTGGACTGAGTCTGGAGTAGAAACATCCAGAGCCACCGTGTACGGGCTATAGGTGCCGCATTCCCCAGGTCAAGCCACTTTTGAACCAGAAACAGCGGCAGACGAGCCTTACCTGGGCTACAGAGAAGCAGCACTGGACTGTTGCTCAGTGGTCCAAAGTACTTTTTTCGGATGAAAGCAAATTTTGCATGTCATTCGGAAATCAAGGTGCCAGAGTCTGGAGGAAGACTGGGGAGAGGGAAATGCCAAAATGCCTGAAGTCCAGTGTCAAGTACCCACAGTCAGTGATGGTCTGGGGTGCCATGTCAGCTGCTGGTGTTGGTCCACTGTGTTTTATCAAGGGCAGGGTCAATGCAGCTAGCTATCAGGAGATTTTGGAGCACTTCATGCTTCCATCTGCTGAAAATCTTTATGGAGATGAAGATTTCATTTTTCAGCATGACCTGGCACCTGCTCACAGTGCCAAAACCACTGGTAAATGGTTTACTGACCATGGTATTACTGTGCTCAATTGGCCTGCCAACTCTCCTGACCTGAACCCCATAGAGAATCTGTGGGATATTGGGAAGAGAAAGTTGAGAGACGCAAGACCCAACACTCTGGATGAGCTTAAGGCCGCTATCGAAGCATCCTGGGCCTCCATAACACCTCAGCAGTGCCACAGGCTGATTGCCTCCATGCCACGCCGCATTGAAGCAGTCATTTCTACAAAAGGATTCCCGACCAAGTATTGAGTGCATAACTGAACATAATTATTTGAAGGTTGACTTTTTTTGCATTAAAAACACTTTTCTTTTATTGGTCGGATGAAATATGCTAATTTTTTTAGATAGGAAATTTAGGTTTTCATGAGCTGTATGCCAAAATGATCAATATTAAAACAATAAAAGGCTTGAACTACTTCAGTTGTGTGTAATGAATCTAAAATATATGAAAGTCTAATGTTTATCAGTACATTACAGAAAATAATGAACTTTATCACAATATGCTAATTTTTTTAGAAGGACCTGTATACTATCTAAACATTCTGATTATTTCCTGAGTGTACTGAAAAACTCTAATAATCAGTTGCTCTATGTTAGCAACATTGTTTATTATTAGTAAGATAGTTTGTTAGGGCTCTTTCACAAGAGCGGACCCAGGTGTGGAATCAACTGCGTAAAAGAGAGCCAAGTCCGTTCTGGACCGCAGAGACACGGAGTATTAACATGATTGATAATGCCCTTTGTCTCTCTGTGACCTTTTTACTACAATACCACAATGACAATTTTATAGTAAAAAGATCACAGAGAGGCACGGAACATTATCAATCATGGTCATACTCTGTGTCTCTGCTGTCCAGAAAGGGGCTTGGCTCTCTTTCACGCAGCGGATTCTACGCACGGCATCCGCTTGTCTGAAAGAGCCCTTACACTGTTCAACTCACTTAATTTTGCCGCCTACTTTCTACACAGAGCAAAAATATAAACGCAACACTTTCGGTTTTGCTCAGCTGAACTCAAAGATCTGAAACATTTTCTACATACACAAAAGACCCATTACTCTCAAATATTGTTCACAAATCTGTCTAAATCTGTGTTAGTGAGCACTACTCATTTGCCGAGATAATCCATCCCACCTCACAGGTGTGGCATATCAAGGTGCTGATTAGACAGCATGAATATTACACAGGTGTGCCTTAGACTGCTCACAATAAAAGACCACTCTGAAATGTGCACAGTTTTGCCATATTAGGGGGGGGGGGGGGGGCATGGGGGGGGGGGGCAGAAAACCAGTCAGTATCTGGTGTGTCCACCATTTGCCTCACACAGTGCAACACATCTCTGCCACATAGAGTGGATCAGGTTGTTTATTGTGGCCTGTGGAATGTTGGTCCACTCTTCTTCAATAACTGTGCAAAGTTGCAGAATATTGGCAGGAACTGGAACACGCTGTCGTATATTCCGATCCAGAGCATCCCAAACAGGAATGGCACAACAATGGGCCTCAGGATCTCGTCACGGTTTCGCTGTGCATTCAAAATGCCATCAATACAATGCACCTGTGTTCGTTGTCCATAACATACGCCTGCCCATACCATAACCCCACCGCCACCATGGGCCACTCGATCCACAACATTGACGTCAGCAAACTGCTCACCTACACGAAGCCACAAATGCTGTCTGCCATCTGCCTTGAATAGTGAAAACCGGGACTCATGCATGAACAGAACGCCCCTCCAACGTGCCAGACACCATCAAATGTGAGCATTTGCCCACTCGAGTCGGTTACAACGACGAACTGCAGTCAGGACCAGACCCCGATGAGGATGACGAGCATGCAGATGAGCTTCCCTGAGACGGTTTATGACAGTTTGTGCAGAAATTCTTTGGTTATGCAAACCGATTGTTGCTGCAGCTGTCTGGATGGCTGGTCTCAGATGATCATGGAGGTGAACATGCTGGATGTGGAGGTCCTGGGCTGGTGTGGTTACACATGGTCTGCAGTTGTGAGGCCGGTTGGATTTACTGCCAAATTCTCTGAAATGTCTATGGAGATGGCTTATGGTAGAGAAATGAACATTCATTTCACAGGCAACAGCTCTGGTAGACATTCCTGACATTCCATGCCAATTGCACGCTCCCTCAAATGTTGTGACATCTGTCGCATTGTGCTGTGTGATCAAACTGCACATTTCAGAGTAGCCTTTAATTGTGGGCAGTCTAATATTCACATTTAATATTCATGCTGTCTAATCAGCACCTTTGATATGCAACACCTGTGAGGTGGGATGGATTATCTTGGCAAAGGAGAAGTGCTCACTAACACAGATTTAGACAGATTTGTGAACAATATTTGAGAGTAATGGGTCTTTTGTGTATGAAGAAAATGTTTCAGATCTTTGAGTTTAGCTCATGCAAAATGGGAGCAAAACCGAAAGTGTTGCATTTATATTTTTGCTCAGTCTAAATATCACAGCTTCCAATCTAATACTCGTTCCCTGCTCAATTTGAGCTTACGTTCCCCAAACAATCTATTTCCTAAATGTCCTCCATTATGGTTCTCAATTCTATTCCTCACAATTAGATTCAGGGGTAATTTGGAATTCCAATATTTAGAAAGTAAGCAAAATTAAGTGAGTTGAACAGTGTAACAAACTATCTTACTAATAATAAACAATGTTGCTAACAGAGAGCAACTGATTATTAGAGTTTTCAGTGCACTCAGGAAATAAGCAGAATGTTTAGATAATATATAAAAGGTGTTCTAACAAAGCAGCTGCTAATAACCGATTAGAAAGACATATCCTTATTATTGTAGCGGTGGTGTGTGAAAGCAGAACCACTGCCATAATATATCTATACCTAAATAATAATACCAATAATACATACAGAAGATGTGTAAAAAAAAAAAAAAAACAACAACACACTAATGTTTTTTGCTTTTTTATTATTACCAAAGGCTTTTGAAATAAAGATAACACAGAGAGATATAAAGATATATTATTTTGTCTTGTTTCTATTTTGAAATAATATAATAAATGTTTTTTTTTTTTTTTTTTAAAGAAAGAGAATAAATAATTAGGCCTAAACAGAATTGGTATTACCCTTGACTATTGATTTATGTTCAAGTGTAGAAGTTATCCCCTATCCACAGGATGTGGATAACTAAGTTATCACTGAGGGTCTAACAGCTCAGATCCCCAACAATCCAAAGAATGGGGGCCCTGCCGCTTCATTCATTGGGTTGCCGGAGATAGCCAAGTACAGCAATCAACTGTCAATTTCTAGTGGTCCAATAGAGCATAAATAAAGTACACAATATTACTTGCCTATATCTGATAAAAAATGTGTATAAAGATAAATCTATGTTCTAGTCATAGAAGAAAAATGCAAGTGGAGTGCCAGTGGAGTGCCAGCGGCTGTGAAGGCGGTTCCCCTTCAAAACATACAGTAAGAAGAAACTCCACGACACTTCCAAGGCGTAAAATAAAGACAATTTTTATTCACCACAGCTGGTGTCTGGTGAATAAAAATCGTCTTTATTTTACGCCTTGGAAGTGCCGTGGAGTTTCTTCTTACTGTATGTTCTAGTCATAGTCATCTTATCCTATTTTATCCTCTTTTATTACGTCCAATGGTCTTATTTACTCTAATGGAGTGTCAACTATTTCTGGTGGTCCCATAGAGAATGAATGGAGCAGCAGGGCGCATTGACCTGCTGCTCCATCAGATCAGAGAAATGGGACTCCAATTCTCGCATTGGTGGGGATCCCAATATCAGACCCCCCGCTGATTAGTTTGTTATAGGGGATAACTTATAAACTTGGCACAACTCCTTTAGTTGTGCCAAGTTTATAAGTTTAGTTGTCAGCTTTCCATAGTGTTTAGTGATTATAAAATCCCCAGTGTACCTCTTCTATGTTAATAATTGTACAGATCTAATAACATATTAAAATATTGAAATTTCACTATGTAAGGCTATGTTTGAATCTGTATCAGAACCTTCCTAGCAGATTGCTGCATGCAGCTCTATCTTCCTGTTAAAACACCAGACACCTCAAAGAACACAATGAACCCCACTATAAAGCATTACTGTCAGTGGCCAGTAGTGTCCATCATGCATTTGTGGTCCCATGGTTTCTGTTATGAGTGACAGCCACAAAAGAGGTGCGAACACAGCCTATAGTCTAGTGTTCTTCAACTCCAGTCCTCAGCATTAGTGTCAATGCTTCAGGACTTACCACAGGTGTTCATTCTGTGGGATATTCCCAAATCATGACCAGTAGGTGGGCCCTGAGGACTGGAGTTGGGGAACACTGGTCTAAAAGATCTTTGATCAATATATCATTAAAAAAAACTGTGATGCTGTTGTAGTCATGATGCTCCAGTCTGAACATATGTAATCAATGGCTGGTGCACAATAAATTAGAAAATTCAATGTCCAACTTTGTTGGAAAAAGATCCATCCACAAGAAAGGGGTTGTGCCAAGATATCAACTTATGCTCTATCCACAGGATCCTACTAATCATGAGAATGGAAGTCCCATATGCCCGTATGAATGGAGAATCAAGTCAAACATGCTCAATGCTGCTTCATTCAGTTATTCTCTGTGAAACTGTCAGACATAACCTAGTAGTATAAAATTAGTGATGAGCTGCAGGGGTCATATTCGAATTTGCGATATTTCGCAAATATTTTGTAGAATATTCTTTGAATATTCGCAAAGTCGAATATTCGTTATAGTCTACGATTTTTTTACTTGAAAAAATCGGCAAGGTAATGATAGTGTAATATGCGAATTTTCGTAATGCGAATTGTATTGCAAATTTTTCAACTTACAAATATTAGACAAAGACGATTATAGCACTATATTGGCTAAATTGCTCTATATTCGTTTTTTCGAATATTCACTATATTGCTATATATTCTTGTTTTAGAATATTACGAATATTAAAAAAAAACAAAGTTATAGCAATATAGCGAATATTCGAAAAATAAAAAATAATATAGAGCAATTTAGCTAATTTAGTGCTATAATCTTCTTTGTCTAATAGTTGTAATTTTTTTCTCATCTGAAGTCCAGATTGGAAAAAAATTACAACTATAAAAAAATAAGATTATAGCACTATATTAGCTAAATTGCTCTATATTAGTTTTTTGTTTTTTTCGAATATTCGCTATATTGCTATAACTTTGTTTTTTTGAATATTCGTATTAATCTAAAACAAGAATATATAGCAATATAGCGAATATTCGGAAAAAACGAATATAGAGCAATTTAGCTAATATAGTGCTATAATCTTCTTTTTTTATAGTTGAACTTCAGATGAGAAAAAAATTACAACTATTAGACAAAGAAGATTATAGCACTATATTAGCTAAATTGCTCTATATTCTTTTTTTAATATTTGCTTTATTGCTATAACTTCTTTTTTTTCGATTATTCGTAATATTCTAAAACAAGAATATATAGCAATATAGCGAATATTCAAAAAAAAATAATATAGAGCAATTTTGCTAATATAGTGCTATAATCTTCTTTTTTTATAGTTGAGAAAAAAATTACAACTATTTGACAAAGAAGATTATAGCACTATATTAGCTAAATTGCTCTATATTCGTTTTTTTTTCGAATATTCGCTATATTGCTACATATTCTTGTTTTCGAATATTACGAATATTCAAAAAAACAAAGTTATAGCAATATAGCGAATATTCGAAAAATATATATAATCTTCTTTGTCTAATAGGTGTACGTTTAAAAATTCACAATAAAAATTTGCATTGCAAATATTCGCACTACTCCTAAAGTCAAATATACTGCAGCCTTCTCATTGGCCCACAAGCTAGAAGCAGGGAGGGATCATGTGTACTGATTTAAAAAAAAAAACTAATATTCAAAATTACGAATATATATCACTATATTAGAAATATTCGCAAATTTTCGAAGTACCTATATTCGCGAATTCGAATATTCGTGATCAACACTATATTAAATATTATGATGATGCATACTGTGCCAGAGGATGCCTGAAGTACACTCTTTTGGCATCCTTTAGGGTCAAAGATGTTTAATGTATATGCCAGACGTTTTGCTAGAAATTAAACCGGACGTCCAAAACTGTATGAAAATAACCTTAGCATTTTCTCCAGGAAATGACAACAGTTTAACCATTGCATGACAGCTAGTCCATAACTAGGGATATGTGATATCCAGAGCAAGTAATTCACAGAGGCAGGCAATGCTCAGCAGTAGAAAGCAACTGTAATTCACTGTATAATAGTCACCAAGGGAGATAGCCTGAAACTGTACCACACCACCACAAATTGAATAACGAACTCCTTTACAACCCTAGTTTGCAATGAATATTAAACTTACATTTTATTATTTAAAGTACAGGTGAAACTTGAAAAATTAGAATATCGTGCAAAAGTCAATTTATTTCAGTAATGCAAATTAAAAGGAATTGCATTAATGTAGCTTAAAATTTGAATTTTGTGAAAAGGGTCAATATTCTAGGCTCAAAGTGTCACACTCTAGTCAGCTAATTAATCCATACCCCCTGAGCAAAGGGTACCTCAAAATTGAGACTTCAATAAACGGTAAGCCATAATCATCCAAATTATAACAAATAAATGCTTGAATATCTCGCTTTGCATGTAATGAGTCTATCTCATATGTTAGTTTCACCTTTTAAGTTGCATTACTGAAATAAATGAACGTTGCACGATATTCTAATTTTTCGAGTTTCACCTGTATATGTTGGTGTTGTTAGGTTGTGGAATCTCTGCTGGACATTAGGTCCCTGTATTTTTCCCCAGAGTTCTATTTTATCTAGATACAGTCTTATTAGTAATGCAGAGCAAACCTCTCCATTCTAGTTAAACTTCAAATTATCATGTGCTTAATTGGGGTAGATTTTATAGTGGCATTACATGTCATAACAACTTCCCTTATCACAGCTTTACACTCTACTTGAGAATACAAAGTGCAAATTAGAATAGTGTGCACATAACATATATTTTAATTAAATAAGTCTCAACTATATATATATATATATATATATATATATATATATACAGTACTGTGCAAAATTTTTAGGTGCAGGTGTGGAAAAAATGCTGCATGTTGATCCATTAACAAAACACTAAATTAATGAACAAAAGAAAATTCAGAATCAAATCAATATTTGATGTGACCACCCTTTGACTTCAGAACAGCATCAGTTATTCTAGGCACACTTGCAGTGACCCAGAGGTTCACTGCTAAAGGGTTAATATGGTGATTCATTGCTAAAAAGATTTTTAGAATCAGGATCACCACTTCCAAATGTTTACTGTGATGATGATCTGTGCACACTGGCCCATTTATATATTTGTATAGGTTAATCATATTCCCCCCTTAGACATATCTTCTCAAGACTAAATAAATTAAATGATTTTAATCTTTCTTCATAACTAAGATCCTCCATGCCCCTTATCAGTTTAGTTGCTCTCCTCTGTACTTTTTGCAGCTGCAGTGCGTCCTGTCTATGGACTGGTGCCCGGAACTGAACTGCATATTCCAAATGAGGCCGCACCAATGCTTTGTAAAGTGGTAGTATGACATCCCTGCCCCGCGAGACCATGCCTTGTTTAATGCATGACAATATCCTGGTGGCCTTAGAAGCAGCTGATTGACTATGCTGTTATTCAATCTATGATCTACAAAGACAACCAAATCCTTCTCTACAAGTGACTTCCCCGTTGTTACATCCCCTAGGACATATGAAGCACAGAGATTATTACTACCAAGATGCATAACTTTACATTTATCTAATAATAAATAATAGAGGACCCAACACTGAATCTTGCGGTACACCACTTATAACCCGGGACCATTCTGAATAGGAATCATTGACCACAACTCTCTGGACACGGTCCTTCAGCCAGTTTTCAATCCAATTACAGACTATAATTTCCAAGCCTATAGGTCTATAAATACCTGTGGAGGACCTAGATCCTTCTTTGAATATCGACACTACATTTGCCTTGCGCCAATCATTTGGCACTGTACCAGTACCTAGAGAATCTTTAAAAATTATAAACAGGGGCACAGCAATGATTGAACAGAGCTCTTTAAGCACTCTTGGGTGTAATCCATCTGGACCCGGAGCCTTGTTCACATTTACCTTATTTAAGTTATCTTGGACCATATCTACAGTTAGCCAATTGAGTATATTACTGGATGCATTAACAGCCCCCAGCACCACAGATATCAGCTCCTTTCTCTTCTTTTGTATATACAGAGCTAAAAAAAAAAACATTTAGTTTTTGCCTTTTCCTTATCTTCAGTGACTAACCCCTCTTTACCATTATTTAGGGACCTACCTGCTCAGACCTTGTTTTTTTAGCATTCATATATTTATATAATTTTTGGGGATTTGTTTTTCTCTCTTTTGCCATTTGCTGTTCATTTTGTATTTTTGCTAATTTTATCTCCTTTTTACAGTTTTTATTAAATCATTTGTAAACTTCAAACACTACAGCTGACACCTCAGATTTGTATTTTTTAAATTCCCTTTTTTTGTCTTTTATTGCCCATTTTACAGTAGCTGTAAGACATGGGGGGTTTAATTTGAGCAATTTATGCTTATTACCTAAAGAAATACATTTTTAGTGCAATTACTCAAATGCTGCCCTCATCAAAGGGAAATTATCCTTTTTAAAATTCAGTGTCTTTGCTCTGCCTGACAGAGTTTGTGTCACGGATGAAGTTGCAGATAGCTGGAACTTATAAATAAACAAGCGACTGGCTTAATCCCAAACTAAGGAGCATATAGGTGAGCCCTATAAAACCCTAAGAGCTCTCCCTGACTGTTACGCACAAGCAAGGGTCTTTATGGTAGACAATAGCATGGCCATGTACCTAAGACTGTGTGACACCTGAAAACCCTATAATAGTGAGGGGACACGACCACCGGCTCCCTGCACTTAATACGGACTGAGTCAGGGTCACCTAGAATCAAGCCAGCAAGGAAACACAATAAAGTAAATGACTTATCTGAGCAAACAGCAGAAGCAGCCTCCAGAAGTGAACACTTCATCCAGGAAGTAGTATAAACCACAAAGTGAGGCAGTATGGGAGGGAATATAAAGGAAGAGGATTAGTCTAAATAAGTGACACCTGGCAGATGGAAAGGAGATGAGAAAGTGAAACCAAAACAAAGAACATCATACAAGAGATAGAGAAGAACATCTGCCAGACCTTCTCACAGAACTGGCGGTGACAGTACCTCTCCCTCTACGGGTGGACTCCGGACACTCAGAGCCCACCTTCTCAGGATGAGACCTATGGAAAGCCCTGATGAGACGAGTGGCCTTAATGTCCGCCACTGGAACCCACAACCTCTCCTCAGGACCATAACCCTCCCAATGAACGAGGTACTGAAACAACCGCGGATAATTCGAGAATCCACAATCCTAGAGACCTGAAATTAAAGATTACCATCAACAAAAATCGGAGGAGGAGGCAAAGAGGACGGTACAGTGGGTTGGACATAAGGTTTTAATAGGGACTTGTGAAAAACATTATGGATCTTCCAAGTCTGACGAAGATCAAGACGGAAGGCAACAGGATTGATGACGGACAAGATCTTGTAAGGCCCAATAAACTTAGGACCCAACTTCCAGGAGGAAACCTTCAGTTTTATATTCTTTGTAAACAACCACACCAGATCACCCACATTCAGGTCCGGACCAGGCACACATCTCTTATCCGCCACACGCTTATATCTCTCACTCATCATCTTAACATTACCCTTAATCTTTTGCCAAATAAATGACAAAGACAATGAAAATCTCACCTCATCAGGTAAACCAGAAGACCCCTCTCCAGAAAATGTCCCAAATTGCGGATGAAACCCATATGCACCAAAAAATTGTGACTTATCAGAGGACTCCTGGCGACAGTTATTTAAAGAAAACTCAGCAAAGGACAAAAAAGAATACCAATCCTCCTGATTCTTTGCCACAACACAGCGCAGATATGTCTCCAGATTCTGATTGACGCATTCGGTCTGACCATTCGACTGCGGGTGAAAAGCAGAAGAGAACGACAACTGAACCCCCAAGCGAGAACAGAAGGCCTTCCAGAATCTGGAAACAAATTGCATGCCCCTATCAGAAACGATGTCTGAAGGAATGCCATGCAATTTAACAATATGATCAACAAACGCTTGCGCCAGCGTCTTAGCATTGGGTTACCCAGGAAAGGGAATGAAATGCGCTATTTTGCTAAAACGGTCCACTACCACCAGAATCACAGTCTTCCCGAGGAACGAGGCAGGTCCGTAATGAAGTCCATGGACAGATGCGTCCAAGGATGGGAAGGAATGGGTAACGGGAGGAGAGAACCCGATGGCCGTGAATGAGGGACCTTGGGACGAGCACAGGTCTCGCAGGCTGCCACAAAACCCTCAATCGTCTTACAAAGAGCCGGCCACCAGAATCTCCGAGCAATGAGATCCACTGTGGCTCTACTCCCCGGGTGCCCAGCAAGGACAGTATCGTGGTGCTCCTTAAAAACCTTGTGTCGCAAAGCGAAAGGCACAAACAACCTCCCAGGAGGACAAAGATCAGGAGCCTCTGCCTGGGCTGCCTGAACCTCTGCCTCCAAATCAGGATAAAGAGCAGAGACGACCACCCCTTCAGCCAAAATGGGACCCGGGTCTTCAAAGTTCCCCCTTCCTGGAAAAAGACGTGACTTGGCATCCGCCATCACATTTTTAACCCCAGGGCGGAATGTAACAACAAAATTAAACCTAGAAAAGAACAAAGACCATCTGGCCTGTCTCGGGTTCAGACGCTTGGCCGATTACAAGTAGCCCAGATTCTTATGGTCGGTAAAGACGGTAATAGGGTGTCTGGCTCCCTCTAACCAATGACGCCATTCCTCAAAAGCTAATTTGATGGCCAACAACTCCCTATCTCCCACATCGTAATTTCTCTTTGCAGAGGAGAGTTTCCTTGAGAAAAAGGCACACGGTCGCCATTTGGCAGGAGGGGGACCCTGAGATAAGACCACACCCACACCCACCTCAGAAGCATCCACCTCAACAATAAAAGGTAGAGAGACATCAGGTTGTATCAAAATGGGAGCGGAAGCAAAACTCTCTTTAATACTAGAAAAGGCTTTATATGCATCTTCCGACCACGAGGAAAAATCCACCACCTTTTTAGTCATATCAGTGAGTGGCTTAACAACAGAGGAATAATTCAAAATGATCTTTCTGTAATAATTGACAAAACCCAAAAACCACATTAGCACCTTCTGATTCTCATGGAGCTCCCAATTAAGCACAACGAGGACCTTCTCAGGGTCCATCCGAAAAACAGAAGCGGAGAGATGAAAACCAAGAAATTGAATCTCCGGAACTGCAAACACACATTTTTCCAGTTTAGCGTACAATTTATTCTTCCGCAGAATCAGCAAGACCTGACATAAGTGGTCCCAATGAGTTTTGAAATCAGGAGAAAAAATCTAAATGTCATCTAGATACACCAGTACAAATTTCCCCATTAAATGATAAAAAAAATGCTGTTCACAAAATGTTGGAAGACGGCCGGAGCATTCATCAAACCAAAGGGCATAACCAAAATCTCGAAAATGACCCTCAGGGGTATTGAAGGCCATCTTCCATTCGTCCCCTTCCCTGACCCTGACTAGGTTGTATGCCCCTCTTAAATCCAACTTAGAAAAAACTTTAGCCCCAACAATCTGGTTAAACAGGTCCGGGATCAGAGGAAGTGGATATGGGTCACAAATCGTGATACGGTTCAGCTCCCTGAAATCCAGACAAGGTCCTAAAGAAGCATATTTTTTCTTAAAAAAAAACAAAACTGCCGCAACAGGTGACTTCGAGGGTCGGATGTGTCCCTTTCTCAGGCTCTCAGAGATATAAGTATTCAAAGACTCTTTCAGTTTGGGAGAGATTGTATAGTCGTGATTTTGGGAGCTTGGTGCCTGGGATGAGATTAATAGGGCAGTCGTACTCCCGGTGAGGGGGCAACTCCTGGACACCACTCTCGGAAATTACATCCAAAAATTCTGAGAGATAAGATGGCACCGTCTTGGTAGAAACCTCTGAAAGAGACGCCGTGAGGCAATTCTCTCTGCAAAACTCACTCCAACCATTTATTTGCCTTGCTTGCCAATCAATGGTGAGGTTATGTTTAGTTAGCAAGGGTAGCCCCAACACTAGAGGAGTAGGTAATCTGCTTAAGACGAAACATAACATATCCTCAACATGAGCGTCACCCACAGTCAAACGGATATTGTGAACTATGCCCTTTAAGGATCTTTGAGAAAGTGGAGCGGAATCGATAGTAAAAACAGGTATATCCTTTTCCAAAGTGCATACCTGAAAACCAGGCATTGTTGCAAATTGATTATCAATGAGATTGACAGCTGCTCCACTATCTACAAAAATCTCACAAACTATGTTCTTGCTGTGTAGCGCCACCCTGGCAGGTAGGAGAAAACGAGAACTACAAGCAAATGGCAAACCTTCAATTTCCGCATCCACCTTGCTAATAGTAGCAAATGGAAAGTTTTTAGAGGTTTTTTTTTGTTATGTTTTGTTTTTATTACCCTCAGAAAACTCCATGAATCTCCTAGAGGGGCAAACATTAGCCAAATGATTTATACCCCCACAACAGAAACAAACCCTCCTCTGAGAGCTGAATGCTCTACTATCAGAGGCAAGCAAACTCAGCTGCATGGCCTCCTCCTCAGAGGATATTGAGAAAGACTGAGACCTCTGCGCACTGAATGAGACAGACCCAGTGTTCTTGGGGTGAATATGACAGGAAAGAGTAGTCTCCTCTCTCTCTAAGACGCCTGTCAGCATCATTCCAACCAGTATCTGCTGCCCATCTCCAAAATTCAGAACAATATATCTCTGCGGACTGTTTACCCTGGCATAAAAGACGCAGTTTAGATTCAGCCAGAGCAATACGATCCGGGTCATCATATATCTGCCCCAGGGCTACAAAAAATTCATCCACCTATCGGAGGGGCCGTGCCCCCACCGGCAGCGAAAAGGCCTAAAACTGAGTGTTATCCCTGAGCAGCGAGATGATGATCCCCACCCTCTGCTCCTCATCACCAGAGGAATGGGGAAGTAGGTGAAAATGGAGTTTGCAAGCCTCTCTAAAGCAAACAAAATTCTCACTACCCTCGGAGAACATGTACAGAAGCGAGATCTTAGGCTCGGAACAAACTCCATGAACGCCAGCAGAACCGGTCACCTGAAACTGAGACACAGTTTTACGGACGGTTATGGCGGTTTATAATGTCACGGATGAAGTTGCAGATAGCTGGAACTTATAAATAAACGAGCGACTGCCTTGATCCCAAACTAAGGAGCATATAGGTGACCCCTTTAAAACCCTAAGAGCTCTCCCTGACTGCTACGCACATGCAAGGGTCTTTATGGTAGACAATTGCATGCCCACATACCTAAGACTATGTGACACCTGAAAACCCTATAATAGTGAGGGGACACGACCACCGGCTCCCTGCACTTAATACGGACGGAGTCAGGGTCACCTAGAATCAAGCCAGCAAGAAAACACAATAAAGTAAATGACTTATCTGAGCAAACAGCAGAACGCAGCCTCCAGCAGTGAACACTTCATCCAGGAAGTAGTATAAACCACAAAGTGAGGCAGTATGGGAGGGAATATAAAGGAAGAAGATTAATCTAAATAAATGACACCTGGCAGAAGGAAAGGAGATGAGAAAGTGAAACAAAAACAAAGAACATAATACAAGAGGTAGAGAAGAACGTCTGCCAGACTTTCTCACAGAACTGGCGGTGACAGTTTTCTTCTTATAATTTAGGGGAAATATAATTATATTGTGGTCACAATTACCTAGTGTTTCTGGAACAGTAACATTTTCAACAAGCTCTGCATTATTAGAAATTACCAGATCCTACAGAGCATTACCCCTAGTGGGAGCTTCTACAAACTGTCCCATAAAGTAGTAATAGACTTTACTACATTTGGAAATGGTTGATTTCCTCTGCTGCCCACCACACTTCTGAGATGGACTAGCCATCCAATGCAGTTCCTAGTTGCACCCCCAGCTGCAGAAAGTATATAGCACTCCTGTGGCTAATTTGGAAAGATTGCATAATGTACCTAGAGAGACTCCGGGAGTTCTACTACCATCATTGCCACCTCCTATATACAGCCTTTAGGAAAAGCCTACTCTAAAATAATTGGAAACTGGGCAGGCTACTTGCATTTATATTGTAACTCCCATCATCTGCTCAGTAAAGAGAGACTTCATTTATTCTAACCAAATGGGCCTGGCCATTGCCTCCACCATTCACCGGCCCCTGTTTCTTGCCCTCCTGCCTTGCATTCTCATACACATCCACCTTATATCAAGGGCACTTCAGCCACCACCAGGCAGAAACCACCAAAAGTAAAGGGAATGCATCCTACTTTCACCCTATGGCCCAGGGAGAGCCAGAGTGAAGACTTACACCAAGAGTGCAACTACCACCATCATAGCCACTACCTCCATTCATGTCCTCTACGCTAACCCCCTTCATGGCCCTGATGCACACTTGCACACAGTTTAAAGGTGTGTGCTCCAAAACACATTGGAGAAATAACAGATCTTCTGAAGATGTAGGCTTGCTCAAATTCTTCTACCTCTTCATGTAAATCCAGACCCACTCAATGCTGTTAAGATCAGAGCTCTGTGAGGGCCATTTCATCACTTCTAGGGCTTGTTCTTTATGCTAAAAATAGTTCTTAATGACATTGGCTGTATATTTATGGTTCGTTTCTTGCTTCACAATAAATTCTAAAGTCAATCAGACACCTCCCTGATGATATTGCATGATTGATAAGCGTCTGCCTATATTTCTCAGCATTGAGAAATCAACAAACAAGGTCTGAAGAGAGCCTTAGCGATGCAGATAGTATAAGAGTTGTTTTTATAGTTTTAGCTGCTATCTTTCAGACTTTTTCTTTTAGCTATTTATCATTTACCATTCTATTTAAAAAAGAAGAGAGAACTGATTCTAACAATTAGGTTATGTTCACTTGTGACAATTTTTTCCATACGCTGAATGTAGGTCATCTGTAGAGCTCATTTGAACCTATCCTTATTTCTTTGAACTTGTCCAGTGTAAAGCACTTTTCTCCAGTGTATCTAATTGCTGGAACTGATCTGTTGAGCAAGATTTGTAGCAAAACTAAATGATGAACAAGTAAAAATATAATCTATATTACTGTCTTTGCTATTTGTATCTTGTGTGGCAGTACCCTACACCCTGCTTTTTATATGCAGAAGGTAACATCTGGCTGAAGCATTCTCTCATCTCTACAAGGGCCAACTGAATGAACAGTGCAGCAGGTGGGAGTATGTTGTATAAATATCAGAAATTATATTATTAGATATGAACGAATTTCTCAAAAATTATTCGGCCGGTTCGCTGGAATTTTTTGAAAAAATGTGTCTTGATCTAAATTTATTCAAGGCAAATCGTGTTAAAAAATGGCTATTTCCTGGCTGCAGGGAGCCTTTATAGTGGTATAGAACACTGTGCCTTGCAGTAAAACACATAGGTAGTCTTCTATGGTATTGAAACAATACTGTGAATCAGTATGACATGTGCATGACAGGCGTCGCTCTTAGAATCAATGCACACTTCACTTATTTGGGCAGTTACTATCACGATCGGCGTGACTATCACATACGTGACACAGAGGGAGGGAAAGAGGAAGGCCCTGCCCAAGTGAGAGGGAAGGTGGTGACCCCTGACTCACCTTGCGGCTGGCACCTGGCTGCCCTGACGTCCCTAGACGGGTTCCTCACCCGTACGCCGATCACGTGCCTAAAACCCTGGCTTTCCCTAAGATGAGCCCTAGATAGTGAACAGGGCGGTGGGAACACTAGTCCGCACCACTAGCTCTAAAGGAAAACACCAAGGGGAGGACAGACAATACAGACTAAACATATAATCCCAGGTGGACGACAACAGGAGACAACAAAAAGCCCAACAGGGATCCGGAGGGTAGCACTCTGGAACAACAACCAGGATTCACAGCTCCAGTGGGTCAGTATAGAAGTCCAGGCAGGAAGCTCTATAACTGGCAACTAGAGAAGTGTGAGAGGAGAATATAAGGAGGTTGGGAGTGGCAGACAAGAAACAGCTGAGGAGGAGAAGCTATGGATCCCTGAGTGAGACAAAAAGGATTGCAAGGCAAACACAGAAAACAATCACTAAGAAACAACGTGATCTTTAGACATAGAGCGCGCAGCCACCCGCTGCGACTTCCTGACCCCGGGTATAACGGAGTCAGACGTGGCTCTTGACACCCTCGTGACAGTTACAGGGTCAAAACTGACCAAATAACTCAAGTGTGAACTCAGTCTTACAGGTCAATGTTAGCTTCAAGAAGAAGCACACTCCTTTTACACATTCGGTAGCTAATTCCACATAGATATCTACAGAACCTGTTGTATTAAACACTTATACAAGTAGAGCCCCCCCAACAGAGTGGAGAGGGTGTCAGCATTAAGTTTCTGTTGACATCACTGATTATTTTGCCCTTCCTCTGATCCGTCAGAACAATAACCCACAAAAAACGGATCCTGTCTGTCTAGCATCCGCCTTCACTCGGTCAGCATTTGGTCAGTAATCCATTAGTATTGCTAAAGCCAAAAAAAGCAGGAGTGGATCTAAAACAGAGATGACACGTGAATGGAATATTTGCATGTCTTCTGTGTTTTGTACCCACTCCTGCTTTTGGCTACCAAATCATAAGCCGATTCTGATGCGACCATACAGGCCTTACAGCTGCTACACAGACAGGATCTGTTGTGCATCTGATTTTTCCTTCCTTCTGACCGGTCAGAAGAAAGGTCAAAAAAATTGTGATTTCAAGAAGCCCAACGAAGGACAATAGAGACCCCGTCATAGAGTGGGGAGGGTGGTAACAGCATGAAAAGTCCACAGAGTGGCCCTATGACATAGTGGTAAGGTGGAAGCAGCATGAGGAGACCACTAAGTGGCACAATTACAGGGTCTGGAGGTTGCGGCATCATCAGGGGGCCACAGAATGGCACAATGACAAAATGTGGAGGTGACAGCAGCAGTATGATTACGATTAGTGTGGAGATGGCATCATCAGGAGGCCACAGAGTGGCAAAATGACATAGTGTGGAGATGGCAGCAACAGCAGCAGCATGATACCACAGAATGGCATGGTGACATAGTGTGGACATGGCTGCATCAGGAGGCCACAGAGTGGCATGGTGATATAGTGTGGAGATGTCAGCAACAGCAGCAGCATGATACCACAGAGTGGCATGGTGACATAGTGTGGACATGGCTGCATCAGGAGGCCACAGAGTGGCAAGGTTACATAGTGTGGACATGGCAGCATCAGGAGGCCACAAAGTGGCAAGGTGACATAGTGTGGACATAGCAGCAACAGCAGCAGCATGATACCACAGAGTGGCACGGTGACATAGTGTGGAGATGGATGATCTAATCTAAAGCACCAGGTATCGGTGGGTGGAAATCCTGGCTGATTCATGCCTGATTTATCTTGACTAAAGTAAGTCTCTACACATTTTGGACGTCTTGGGGGAACTATGGCACTCGCTGCACTAAACACCCACTCTGATTCCACACTACTGGCCGAGCAGGACAGCTTTTCCAGGGCAAACTCTGCCAGTTGCGGCCACAAATTCAGTTTGGCTGCCCAGAGTCCGGCGGATCTTCTAGGATGGCTGGCAGGGTGCTGTCAAAGTAGTTGTTCAGGTACTGCTCCAGGTCTACCTGCTGCTTCTGGTGAGTAGTTTCTTCACTATGTGGGTAAACAAAGCTGCTCATCAGCGATTTTTGACTCAGGCTGCTGGTGCTGCTGTCACTTGCAACAAACTCGAAGATCCAGTTAACCAATCAAGAACCGCTGGGTTGCTGGTCAAGACACGACCGCTGGCTGACATGTGTACCTGAGGCCTCAGGAAGAAACCCCTACTGCCATGCCCCCTTACTCTGCTGCGACCTGTGCCTGCGCCAGAATCATTTACTCCTCTGACACTCCCCTGTGCAGTTCCTGGCACTTCTCTGTCTGACATACTTTTAGCTGAATTAAAAAAAAGAAAAGCAAATTAAAACACCCCTAAAAGCGCCAAATATATTTTTCTTATTTTACTGAGATAGGCAACTAAAGAATTTGAAATTGGCAACAAAACGATTTCAGCATAAATAACAGCAAAAGTGAACTGCGTATATATTTCTCGTATTGGACTAAAATAGGCCACTAAACGATTTCTAAGTAAATAACTGCAAAAGTGAACTGCATATATATTTCTCATATTGGACTAAAATAGGCCACTAAACTATTTCTAAGTAAATAACCGAAAAAGTTAACTGAGAATATTTTCCCCTTTTTCTCTAGAAATATGACAATAAACGCTTTTAGAGCGAATACCACCAAATGTGAACTGCGTTTATTTTTCTCGTATTGTAGTGAAATACTGTATCACAAGAAATGCTTTCCGCGCAAATAACACAAAATGTGAACAGTGTCTATTTTTCTCATATTGTGGTAAATTATGACATAAAATTCTTTTACGGCAAATAATAGCAAATATGAACTTAGTAAAAATTTTTCTTTTTCTGTAGAAATAAGTGACCTGCGTAAATATTTATCATATTGTATTGAAATAGGCCACTAAATGATATCAGCGCAGTTAACAGCAAAAGTGGCCTGCGTATATATTTATCTATTTTTTCACAGATAAAAGCCACTAAAGGCTTTTCAACATAGCACTTGCACCCCAATAACTAATTGCTGTAATGACAGAGCTGTATTATGAGACTATCTGGATCCCCAAGGAATGTTTCCCTGCACTTTTAAATCGCTTTTTTTCATAAAGAGGATTTTCCTATGACTCTCCCTAGCATCTGCACACGTCTCTCCCTGCCTGTGAAATGATTTCTCTCACTATCCGTTCCCTGCACTAGTAAATCGCTTCTTTCCTTTTTTTTTTTTACAATTTGTTTTTCTTTCACTCTCCCTAGCGCCTGCATGCATGTCTGTCCCTGAACAAAGTACGATAGTGAATGGCAGACTCTAACATGGCTGCCGTATTTATAGGGCTGTGACATCACGGGGCTGGCTGCTAATTGGCTGCATGCATGGCATTATGGGTCATCCTGCGTTCCCAGAGTTCTTTGCCCCATATCCTCACACGTGTAGCCAACATTTTAGCCGCCATTTTAGCCACTATTGTAGCCGGCTAGCCACCATGTTAGGAAAAATTGTGATTCCTTACCACGAGGAAATTCACATTAGTTCATAGTCAAATTTTTCCTGAAATTCGGAACGTCAACTTCGTCAGGTTCGATTCGCTCATCTCTAGCTGTTACATAGACAGGATCCGTTGTGTGTCTCATTTTTCTTTACTTCTGACAGATCTGAAGAAGGCTCAAATAAATGATGATGTCAGCCAGGCCAAAAGGCAAAATAGTTGCCCAGTTATGAAGTGGGGAGGGTGGGAATAGCATTAGAAGTCCACAGAGTGGCCCTATGACATAGTGGTGAGGTGGAATCAGCATGAAGAGACCATAGAGTGGCCCAATGACAGTGTGAAGGTGGCAGCAGCAGCAGCATGAGTAGGCCACAGAGTAGCACAATGACAAAGTGTGGAGGTGGCAACATTAGCAGCGTCAGGAGGAGGCCATAGAGTGGCACAATGACAGAGTGTAGAGGTGGCATCAGCAGCAACATCAAGAGGCCACAGAGTGGCAAAATGACAGAGTGTGGAGGTGGAGGCAGCAGCAGCATCAGGAGGAGGTCACAGAGTGGCACTATTACAGTGTGGAGGTAGCAGCAGCATCAGGAGGCCACAGAATGGCACAATGACAGGGTGTGGAAGTGGCAGCAGCAGCATCAGGAGAAGGCCACAGGGTGGCACAATGACAGTGTGGAGGTGACAGCAGCAGCAGCATCAGGAGGAGGCCACATGATGGCACAATGACAGTGTGAAGGTGGATGTAGCATCAGGAGTGGCAAAGTAACATAGTTTTGAGGTGGCAGCAGCATCAGGAGACCACAGAGTGGCAAAATGACAGAGTGTGGAGGTGGAGGCAGCAGCAGCATCAGGAGGAGGTCACAGAGTGGCACTATTACAGTGTGGAGGTAGCAGCAGCATCAGGAGGCCACAGAATGGCACAATGACAGGGTGTGGAAGTGGCAGCAGCAGCATCAGGAGAAGGCCACAGGGTGGCACAATGACAGTGTGGAGGTGACAGCAGCAGCATCAGGAGGAGGCCACAGGATGGCACAATGACAGTGTGAAGGTGGATGTAGCATCAGGAGTGGCAAAGTAACATAGTTTTGAGGTGGCAGCAGCATCAGGAGACCGCTGAGTGGCAAGGTGACATAGTGTGGAGGTGGCAGCAGCATCAGGAGACCACAGAGTGGCAAAATGACAGAGTGTGGAGGTGGAGGCAGCAGCAGCATCAGGAGGAGGTCACAGAGTGGCACTATTACAGTGTGGAGGTGGCAGCAGCATCAGGAGGCCACAGAATGGCACAATGACAGGGTGTGGAAGTGGCAGCAGCAGCATCAGGAGAAGGCCACAGGGTGGCACAATGACAGTGTGTAGATGACAGCAGCATCAGGAGGCCACAGAGTCACACAATGACAGCGTGTGGAGGTGTCGGCGGCAGCAGCAGCATCAGGAGGAGGCCACAGGATGGCACAATGACAGTGTGAAGGTGGATGTAGCATCAGGAGTGGCAAAGTAACATAGTTTTGAGGTGGCAGCAGCATCAGGAGACCACTGAGTGGCAAGGTGACATAGTGTGTAGGTGGCAGCAGCATCAGGAGACCACAGATTGGCAAGGTGACATAGTGTGTAGGTGGCAGCAGCATCAGGAGACCACAGATTGGCAAGGTGACATAGTGTGGAGGTGGCAGCAGCATCAGGAGACCACAGAGTGACCAGATGACAGAGTGGGGAGGTGGGTGGCAATACCAGTACCAGCTGAAGACAGTGGGTGAAAGAAGGAGCACTTGGCATTAGATGTGTGGCATCAGGCTAGGGCAGCATCAGAATAGTAGCTGAGGCAGATAGCCAGAAGAAAATGGTCTCTTTTGTCAAAGTGTTGGTGTGGCACGATAGATGGTCTAGTCTGATGCATCAGGCATTGGTGGGTGGAAATCCTGGCTGGTCCATGCCTTATTCATCTTGACAAAGGTGGACAGACGAGTTCTTCTTGGGGTAACTATGACCCCCGCTGCACTAAACACCCACTCTGATGTCACACTACTGGCCGGGCAGGACATCTTTTCCAGGGCAAACTCGGCCAGTTGCGGCAAAACACCAATTTGGCTGCCCAGTAGTCCAGCAGATTTTCGAAGTGGAGTGTCAGGGTGCTGTCCAAGTATGACACCACCTGCTGGTTCAGGTTATTCTCCAGGTCTAGATGCTGCTGCTGTTGAGTAGTTTCTTCACTAGGCGGGTGAAGAAAGCTGGTCATCAGCGACTCTAGACTCAAGTTGCTGCTGATGGAGCTGGAACTGCTCCTACTCCACCCCTGCCGCAGCAGACATGGCAGTAGAATGTAAGCTCAGAGGCCACCTCGGTCAGACCTGCGAGAGGATGGACTATGGCGCAGATAGGCAGCGGCCAACTGACTACATAAGATGTCTCTATAGTAGTTCAGTTTGTCCTCCCTCTCAGTGGGTGTAAAAAAGGGCCCCCATTTTGGACCGGTACCGAGGGTCCAACAAGTTGGAGAGCCAGAAATCATGCCTATGCCGAATGGTGACAATTCGTCTGTCACTACGCAAGTAAGTGAGCATGCATTAGGCCATTTGCGACTCAGAGGGACTCCCTGCCTCCATCTACACTGCATACTGCCACGATGTGTCTGGGTCCTCTGCCTCATCTTCCTCATCACCCTGTAGCTCCTCTGGCTGCTCCTCCTTTCCTGTCTTCTACAGTATGTAGAAAAATCACCGATTTTGCTACACATTGCTTGTTCTCCAATATCCTCCTCCTCCTCCAGTTCAGCCCCCACAGGGCTCATGTGGCCGTGAGATCTGGACGCCACGTCTCCAGTCCCCTGACAAGCCAGATTTACCAGCATCTGTTCCAAGACATAAAGCAGTGAAATTACGTTGTTCATACTGTAGTCCTGGCAACTGACAAATAACGTGGCCTCCTCAAATGGCCTGGTCAAACGGCATTTGTCACGCATAAGTTGCCACTGGCTGACATCAAAGTTACACAGGGGAATACTCCTGATCCCAAGGATCATCAAGAAATTGTTTATGACTTTTCTCTGTTCGTATATTCGGTCCAACATATGGAGGGTGGAAATCCAACGGGTGAAAACGTTGCATATCAGCCTATGTTGGGGGATGCAGTTCTGCTGCTGCAGCTCAAGGAGGGTGTGATTTACAGTGTATGAGTGGCTGAAGTGCATGCAAAGTTTCCTGGCCATTTTTAGGATGTCTTGCAGATAGGTGGAAGACTTCAAGAACTGCTTGACAACCAGATTGAACTCATGTGCCATTCAGGGCACATGGCTCAGCCCTTCTTGATGCAGCACCTACACCATTTCCAGTCACCATGGTTCCGATTTTGAGTTGTCACGGAGAAAACCAGGATTCGATTTCTTGATGAAGGGCTCGGAGCTGTTCCTCCCCTGTGTGACTCCTTTGGCCCAGGCAAATGAGGTGCAGATCAGCGTGACACCGCCGTTGTCACCACCAGTTTTATGAGACGGTCTGGCAGACGTTCTTCTCTACCTTTTGTATTATGTTCTTTGTTTTGGTTTCACATTGTCATCTCCTTTCCTTCTGCCAGGTGTCACTTATTTAGACTCATCGTCTTCCTTTATATTCCCTTCTATACTGCCTCACTTTGCGTTTTATACTACATCCTGGATGAAGTGTTCACGGCTGGAGGCTGCTGCTGCTGTTTGCTCAAGATAAGTCTTTTCCTTTATTGTGTTTCCTTGCTGGCTTGATTCTAGCTGACCCTGACTCCGTCCGTATTAAGTGCAGGGAGCCAGTGGTCGTGTCCCCTCACTATTATAGGGTTTTCAGGTGTCACACAGTCTTAGGTACGTGAGCATGCAATCGTCTACCATTGAGACCCTTGCATGTGCATAGCAGTCAGGGAGAGCTCTTAGGGTTTTATAGGGCTCACCTATATGCTCCTTAGTTTGGGATCAAGCCAGTCGGTAGTTTATTTATAAGTTCCAGCTATCTGCAACTTCATCCGTGACAGCTGTGCCTTGCACATTTGGTATGCTGGAGGAGCACTGTGAACTGTCCCTGCAGTGGAGGCTGTGGACAAGGTGAAGGATAAGGAGGCAGAGGCACACATTGTCGCTGGACCAGCGGCAGGGGAACATGGAGGCAGAAGCGGCATTAGCTCGACAAGTTGCTGGTGTGGCTGTGCAGGAACCACATTCACCCAGTGGGTCGTAAAGGACATGTATTCTCCCTGACTGTAGTTATAGCTTCACATGTCCTCGCTGCCTTGCACTTTGGCAGACGCCGACAGGCTCAAGGACTGGCCCACCTTCTGTTCTACATACGTGTGCAGGGCTGGTATTGCCTTTTTGGCAAAGAAATTACAGCTTGGGACTCTCCACCTCAGCTCGGCACAAGCCATCAATTCTCTGAAAGGTGCAGAGTCCACCACTTGGAAAGAGAGGGACTGCAGCACCATCAACTTGGCCAGTAGCATGTTCAGCTTCTGCGCCATTGGATGAGTGCACGCAATTGGCAATTGCTTTGGTGATCGATTGCTGACGGAATGACTGATGAGGAGGAGTAGGAGCAGGAGCATCAGGACCGGTAGATGATGGGAAGAACAGACGGCTCCCTTCGGCTGAGGTGGTGAAGCCTTGACTGCCTGAAATCGGGTGGGTGCCACTGGGTGATGCAGTGGTTGCTGCGGCAGGCTTGACCACCACATTGGGGCCATGGTTATCCCAAGTCACTTTATGGTGACGCTGCATATGTTGACGCAGGGCCGTGGTGACAACATTGGCACCCTGGCCATGCTTCACCTTTTGCCCACAGATTCGCCAAATGGCCATGTTCACCTCCTCCGGTGGCTAAACAAAAAAAACTTCCACACCGCTGAGTAGGTGATTTTACCCCCAACACTCCGCACTGACTGACTGCTACCGCCGCTGCCTTCATGAACCTCTGCACCACTACTTTCCATGCAGGTAGGCTCCTGCAAAGCGGGAGGTCTACGACGGGCATGTTTGGCTTCCGATCTTCCACTGCTGCCACCCTTCTGACTCCCGGCCACGTTACCAACTTGCTGGCTCCACCGTTGCCTGACACGCAAGCTGCCACCCTCTTCTCCCGATGATGATGAAGCCCCTTTGTCAACCAGCTCCCAATTGCGATCAGCTACATCATTATTGAGTACTTTCTGCATGTCAATGATGTCCTGCTCAACAGTCTTTGAGCCAGGAGCCTGACCGCTCGCAATACCAGCCCCAACGCCACTCTCCTCATCAATACTTGCCCACCTACCAGAAGAAGCGGTGGATGTCTCCTCAAGATCTTGGATGGCCAGTAGCTGCTGACTGACCTCTAGTAGCTCTTCCTTACTGTATAGTGGAACTGAGCCCACAGCATATAATACTTGTCTGGCTGAACCGCCAGGTGAGGTCACAGAGCCTGCTCTCGGGTCATGCAAACTAAGGGTTGTGTCTGATGAACCCACCGACTCTTGGCTGGGGGTGTCTGATGTCACTTGGGACGAAGTGGATGACTAAGTCAACCATTCAAGAACTGCTGGTCAAGACACGACCGCTAGATGTCATCGGGAGCTAAGGCCTCTTGCTGTGACTCTACTGCCACACCCCCTTACTCTGCTGCGACCTGTGCCTGCACCAGAAACATTTAGTCCTCTGCCACTCCCCTGTGCAGGGCCTGGCACTTCTCTGTATGACATACTGTTAGATCAAATAAATGAATAAAAAGGAAATTAAAACACCCCCAAAAAAAGTCTGTAATTTTCTCACTCAACACACACTTTCTCCGCAGTCAGCAAAGTGTAATAGGATTGTTCCTATTACCCTGGCTGTAAGTGCCCCTACTGAATCCTGTTCTGCTTCAATACTGTGAAATGATTACTCCCTATCCTTTCCCGGAACTTCTATACAGCAAAATAAAAGTTTTAAAGTATTTTCTAACACTGTCCCTAGCGCCTGCTGATCTCTCCCTGCACTAAGTACACTGGAAAATGGCTGAAACTAACATGGCTGAGGCTATTTATAGCGCTGTGACATCACAAGGCTGTCTGACTGCTGATTGGTTAAATGCATGGCATTGTGGGTGATCCCTCGTTCCCAGAGTTCCTTGCTCCATGTCCTAACACGTGCAGCAGCCATTTTAGAAAAAAAATGTGGTTAATTACCACGAAGAGTGAGGAAATTCGTATTCGGCGTGAATTTAATTTTTCCTGAAATTCGGATCGAATTCCACTTCGTAAACTTTGATTCACTCATCTCTAGACAGTATGCTTGTTTAAGCCAGCACTTACCCTTTCATTCCTAAAGAGTGCCATAACTGACAAAGCATTAATATTGTCTCATTTCCAGTATTCTTTATTATAAGCAGTTAAGAGATGCAAACAGCAATGGAGCAATACATTTTTTTATGTATGATGTTCGTTTATTTGGTAATAATTTCTTTAGTTTGTCTTAAGCTCTGTCTCTTGGGAATTCTACAGGCATTCAGCTGATAAACTAAAACATGGCATCCATCTGCCTTCATATATTACGAACAATTTCTTGGGTTCAAAGCAGCACTCTGGTCCTCTAAGGTGCAGTTTATTGTATTCCATGTGTTGACTCTAAGTAAAGATAGAAAATATTCCTGATTTCTTCTGGGAACAAAACACAATTATTAGCTGAAGAGCAAAAAGTGAAGCAAAGGTCAGCCAAGAACCGAGCTTTAAATAGTGGACAATAGGAGGTTCAGGTGAAAGTGTGAAGTAAAATTAAACTCTTAGTTGGATATGTTCTGAAAATAAGTAAAAGAGTAAAATTAATTTATATGTATACTAACTTTCCGATTCATATGTGAGGACTATGGTTTGGTTTACTGTTAGTAAGATTAGAGTTCAGTTTAAAAATGTATCCTTCAAAGGGTTGTCTCATAGGAACTACCACTTGGGATGCTCCTCTATGAGCTAGAACAAAAAGTTGCTTATATGGACTTGGGGTGAGCCTTTGTAATAGGCACACTAGTCCAGGTTCTGCCTCTCTGTATTGATAGGTGCTAAGTATGTGCGGATCCATTGTGCCAAATAACTAGTTTGGCTTAGGGCTAAAACTAATCTGGACTTTGCTGCAAGTTAACAACCAGGCTGCTCCTGGAATTGTCCTGGTGTAGTTGGATGCTGACCCATGGGGGTCAGAGACACCATTGCAAAGCACCAAGGGATCAGGCAATATACATAGTCAGAGGCAGGCCAAGATCAGAACATGCTGACCTCATACATATCCGTAAAACTGGTCCAAGGTTGGGGAAGCCAGCAATGGGTCAATACGGTAGACAGGCTATGGTCGAGGCAGGCAGTGGATAATCAGAGTCAATGAACAGGCAACGGGCACCTTTACTGCAAAGCTAGCACACAAGGACCTAAAGTTTATGTACCCTCCTACATGGGAGGGTGTCATGGTCTTACCTCCTTGCTGTTCCCTTCGTTTGACATGTGCTGGCGGCCATCTTGGTTTCTGGGTTTTCTTGTAGCCTCCCACCCTGCGGCTCCTCCTTCCCACTGGGAGGAGCTGGATGCCCAGCTCATATATATAGGAGGTCTGTGGCTTCAGTTCCTTGCTTGGTCCTCCTGTGTTCACATGCTTCCAAGACTGCTGCTGCTTCTGGTTCCTGATCCTGGCCTCGTCTGACTACCCCGTTGGTTCCTGATTCCGGCTTCGTCTGACTACCCCGTTGGTTCCTGATTCCGGCTTCGTCTGACTACCCCGTTGGTTCCTGTTCCTGGCTTCGTCTGACTACCCTTCTGGTTCCTGACCTCTGTCTCCGCAAGACCCTGCTTCGGTTTAGCCATCCGTTCGGACTTTGCTTACGGCTTGCTCTTCAATAAAACCTTCTTATTTTCCACTTATCTCTTGTTGTACGTCTGGTTCATGGTTCCATGACATTAGGACCAAGCCATGAATTCTGACGGTACAGGGCCACCCTCGCTACCTACGCTGGTTGCCAGACTTGATCAGCAGGATCACCTGTTGGGTCGGTTCGCTGTGGCGTTGCAAACCCTGCTTGAACGCACGGCTCATTTAGCTTCCGTTGCCGATGGGTCGGTTGTCGCTCCTGGGCCCGCTCCTACTGCCGCTCCGGTTGTTGCGCCAGAGTCTACCCTGACACCTGTTGCTGCGCCTGTGGTGTTTCAGGGTATGACCGGTTCTGCCCCCCTTCCACAGCGCTTTGGGGGAGAGCCAACTCAGTGCCGAGGTTTCCTTAACCAGGTGGGCATTTACTTCGAGTTGCTGCCACATGCCTTTCCTACTGAGAGATCAAGGGTGGGCTTCTTGATCTCGCTGCTCTCGGACAAGGCCTTGGCCTGGGCCAGCCCTTTATGGGAGAACAACAATCCGGTGGTTGCCGAGTTTTCCGGTTTTGTTGCTTCTCTTCGGAAGGTATTCGATGTGCCGGCTCGTGCTGCCTCTGCTGCGAAGCTCCTTATGTCCATCAGACAGGGTTCACGATCCGTAGCTGAATACGCCATTGAGTTTCGTACCCTGGCAGCAGAGGTGGGCTGGAATAATGAGGCTCTGGTCGCTGCTTTCTCTCATGGTCTCTCGGATGCCTTGAAGGATGAGGTTGCAGCTAAGGACCTACCAGTGGAGCTCGAGTCTCTTATTTCTTTCCTGATTTTGATTGACACCAGACTCAGGGAGAGACCTTCCTTTAAGGAGAGCCTGCGGAGGTCTCCTAACAGATTGGCGCCTACGTTTGCTGTCCCACCCGTGCCTCCCTCTCCTCCCACGCCTCCTGGGGATGACTTGTCTGGGGGTGAACCCATGCAGCGGGGGTTTGCTCGCCTGTCTGAGGGGGAGAGGGTACTCCGGAGACGCGAGGGCCGATGCATGTACTGTGGTCTCGGTGGGCATTTTCGGTTGGCATGTCCGAACCGTCCGGGAGAACGCTCGCACCTGAGGTCCTGTCGGGGGCAGATCTTGGGTGGAGTCTCCTCGTCCCCGGTTTCCCGTGTTGACAAACCACTGATCACGGTTGTCCTCTCCTGGGTCGGGGGCTCGGTGACGACCCAGGCGTTGGTGGACTCTGGTGCTGGTGGTTTGTTCATTGATAGAGTGTTCGTTGCCGCCAATTCCATTCCTCTGCAGCCTCGAGGTTCCCCACTGGCTCTTGAGGCGATAGACGGCAGACCCCTTCTGCCGCCACACGTGACTCATGAGACCCTTCCAGTGGGGATAGCCATTGGTGCCGTTCACAGAGAGTCGGTCTGTCTCCAGGTTATTTCGTCTCCACACTACCCGGTGGTCTTGGGGTACCCCTGGCTCCAGAAGCATAATCCGACTTTCGATTGGAGATCGGTCGAGATCCTCTCGTGGTCACCGCAGTGTGGGGCTAGTTGCATCCATGGGCCTGTCAAGTTGCTGTGTACTTCCTCGGACTCTCTGTTGCCTCCTGAATACGAAGAGTACCGGGATGTATTCGATAAGGTGCGCGCGGTTGCCCTACCTCCGCACCGCCCATACGATTGTGCCATAGAGTTACAATCCGGTGCCGTTCCTCCTCGTGGCAAAGTCTATCCACTGTCGGTAGCGGAGAATGAGGCCATGGAGGAGTACGTGAGGGAGGCGCTTTCACGCGGACACATTCGCAAATCCTCGTCCCCGGCAGGGGCTGGATTTTTCTTTGTGAAAAAGAAGGGCGGCGAGTTGAGGCCTTGCATCGATTACAGGGGTCTCAATCGCATCACGATCAAGAACGCTTACCCGATACCCTTGATTTCCGAGCTGTTCGATCGCCTCAAAGGGGCCACGGTCTTTACCAAACTCGACCTGAGGGCGGCATATAACCTGGTAAGGATCAAGGCGGGCGATGAGTGGAAGACCGCGTTTAACACCAGGACCGGTCATTATGAATCCTTGGTTATGCCCTTTGGGTTGTGCAATGCGCCCGCAGTCTTCCAGGAATTCATCAACGATGTTTTCCGTGACCTGTTGCAGCAGTGTGTGGTGGTCTATTTGGATGACATCTTGGTATATTCTGCATCCATGGAGGCCCACATTCTGGATGTCAGACGAGTGTTGCAACGCTTACGAGAGAACAAGCTGTTCGGTAAGCTTGAGAAATGCGAATTTCACCGATCCCAGGTAACCTTCTTAGGTTACATCATTTCCGCTGAGGGGTTCTCCATGGATCCTGAGAAGGTTTCGGCTGTCTTACAGTGGCCCCAGCCCAGTGGGCTTCGTGCCCTGCAGCGCTTTTTGGGCTTCGCCAATTATTATCGGAAGTTCATCAGGGACTTTTCCATGCTAGCCAAGCCTCTCACGGATCTGACCAGGAAGGGCAGTAATCCTCAGGTCTGGCCGCTCGAGGCCATCCAAGCTTTTGAGGCTCTAAAGTCCGCCTTTGTGTCGGCTCCGATTCTGTCGCATCCCAACCCTGGGTTGCCTTTTGTCCTCGAGGTGGACGCGTCTGAGACGGGAGTAGGCGCCCTCCTGTCTCAGCGTAGAACACCAGAGGGTCCTCTGCTTCCTTGTGGGTTTTACTCCCGGAAACTGTCTTCCGCGGAGTGCAACTATCAGATTGGTGACAGGGAGTTATTGGCCATCGTGCAGGCCCTTAAAGAATGGAGGCACTTGCTCGAGGGCTCGGTGGTTCCGGTTCTCATCCTGACGGACCACAAGAATCTGACCTACCTCTCTGAGGCCAAGAGATTGACACCACGTCAGGCCAGATGGGCTCTGTTCTTGTCACGTTTTAATTACGTGGTCTCCTACCTACCCGGCTCCAAGAACATCAGAGCGGATGCCTTATCACGGCAGTACTCCGAGCTGTCCGGGGAGGAGTCGATTCCGACTACGGTCATACCCCCGAATCAGATCCTGGCCGCTATTCGCACCAGCCTGACTTCTCCTCTGGGTGAGCAGATTTTGGCGGCTCAATCTGGTGCTCCCTCTGGGAGACCCAACGGCAGATGTTTTGTGCCTGAGGAGTTGCGCACTCGGTTGTTGCGAACCTACCATAACTCCAAGGCCGCGGGGCACCCTGGAAAGAATCAGCTGTCCTGGGCGGTTTCACGTCTGTTCTGGTGGCCTTCTCTACGTTCCGACATCGCCGCATATGTAGCGGCATGCTCCGTTTGTGCCCAGAGTAAGTCCCCTCGGCACCTTCCGTTGGGCCTTTTGCAACCCATAGCCACCGGGGAGCGTCCATGGTCACACCTGGGGATGGATTTCATTGTGGACCTCCCTGCATCCCGAGGCCATACGGTCATTCTCATGATTGTGGATCGGTTTTCCAAAATGTGCCACTGTGTTCCTCTCAAGAAGTTACCCTCTGCACAAGAGTTGGCCTCGATTTTTGCCAGGGAGGTCTTCCGGTTGCACGGTTTGCCCAAGGAGATTGTGTCGGATCGGGGGAGTCAGTTTGTGTCCAGGTTCTGGCGCTCCTTTTGCTCCCAGTTGGGGATTCATCTCTCTTTCTCCTCGGCCTACCACCCTCAGTCCAATGGGGCCGCAGAACGATCCAATCAGGCCTTGGAGCAATTCCTTCGTTGCTATGTCTCCGATCACCAAGACAATTGGGTTGACCTCCTGCCTTGGGCTGAGTTTGCCAGGAACACGGCGGTGAACTCTTCCTCTGGGACGTCTCCCTTCATGGCCAATTATGGGTTCCAACCTGCCGTGTTACCGGAGGTATTCTCTCCCCAGGATATTCCGGCTGTGGAGGATCACCTTTCCGTCCTACGTGCTTCTTGGGTACAGATCCAGAGGTCCCTTGAGGTCTCTGCGCAGCGCCAGAAACTCCAGGCTGATCGCAGACGAGCGCCCGCTCCTTCCTACCAGGTCGGAGACCGCGTATGGTTGTCCACCCGCAACCTCAACCTTCGAGTGCCCACTCCCAAGCTGGCGCCTCGCTTTGTTGGTCCCTTCCGAGTGCTTCGCAGGGTAAACCCGGTAGCCTATGCCCTTGCGCTTCCTCCTGGCATGCGGATCTCCAACGTGTTTCATGTCTCCCTGTTGAAGCCACTGGTGTGTAATCGTTTCACTTCCTCGATTCCTCGGCCTCGTCCGGTCCAAGTGGGCAATCGTGAGGAGTATGAGGTGAGCAATATCCTGGACTCACGCCTGGTCCGCGGCCGGGTGCAGTTTTTGGTCCATTGGCGTGGTTATGGTCCAGAGGAGCGTTCCTGGGTTCCCTCCGCAGATGTCCATGCTCCTGCTTTGCTCCGAGCCTTCCACGCACGCTTCCCTCAGAAACCGTTCCTTACTCCGCGGAGGAGGGGCCCTTGAGGGGGAGGTACTGTCATGGTCTTACCTCCTTGCTGTTCCCTTCGTTTGACATGTGCTGGCGGCCATCTTGGTTTCTGGGTTTTCTTGTAGCCTCCCACCCTGCGGCTCCTCCTTCCCACTGGGAGGAGCTGGATGCCCAGCTCATATATATAGGAGGTCTGTGGCTTCAGTTCCTTGCTTGGTCCTCCTGTGTTCACATGCTTCCAAGACTGCTGCTGCTTCTGGTTCCTGATCCTGGCCTCGTCTGACTACCCCGTTGGTTCCTGATTCCGGCTTCGTCTGACTACCCCGTTGGTTCCTGATTCCGGCTTCGTCTGACTACCCCGTTGGTTCCTGTTCCTGGCTTCATCTGACTACCCTTCTGGTTCCTGACCTCTGTCTCCGCAAGACCCTGCTTCGGTTTAGCCATCCGTTCGGACTTTGCTTACGGCTTGCTCTTCAATAAAACCTTCTTATTTTCCACTTATCTCTTGTTGTACGTCTGGTTCATGGTTCCATGACAGAGGGTGCCTAAAATACTTAAGGACAGCCAGCCATTGGCTGAGGAAGCATTTCGACATGCGTGCACCAGCCCTTCAAAAGCCCAGAAACACCTGCTCTAAAGAACAGGCGGAAGGCCTGTCAGAAGATGTGCAGGCTACTGCCTGCATACACTGTCAAGGATGCAGGTGGCTGGGAGTACCACTGGCAGGAATGCTAGACTGGATCGTGGCAGGTTGAGCAATTCAATGTCGATGCCTACAGGGGATGATGAGGCCACAGTGGGCACTGTAATAAGACTAGGGGCCCTAACACAGATACAGGAGAGCAGATCCTGAATATTCCTGTAGTATAAAATATCTTCCTATATCTTGAAATTATGTTTCAAGGCAAAAAATAACATTATTTTTTGTACTGTTACCCTAAATGTTTAGCAGTGTGTTATGAAACAGTGCCCTGTAAATGAACTTCCTACAATTCAGTCTGCAGGTCGATTAGGGACCACCAAATTGACCAAAGTCTAAATTCCAAACATTGCTGAATTGTTCTGCTTATCTTAAGACATGACTTTGCTGAAGTGCTATGGAACTGTGCCCATGTGAAGCGCAAAGGCCAACACTTTTTAGCATCAACAATTTTCCCCATTGTGTGTATATGACTATATAAATTTTATCTAACAAACATCAAGAACAATGTATATTTTTTGGAACACTAACTTTAAGCAAGTGTATAAAATGCTAATACACTTTTTTATATATTTACGTAATTATATTAGGTGTATTAGTAAGTTTGTCTATATTATAATATAATCATGGTAAAAGTCTGGGAAAGTCAGTGTAATGATATATTCTCAAATTTTGTTTGAGCTTTATAAATCCACAAAATCTGGGAGCAGGAGAACCCATGGAAGAAGTAAATCAATAATCTGAGAAAGATGGCCAGGAGACAATGCTATAGTCTCATGAAAAATCAGGTTTCCTATACTTCCTGGTCTTGGATGACAAGACATCGACACCTTGGTAACAAAAACGTAACCGCATCCCCATGAAGACGACAGTTGTGCACCTCTGCAACAATTTCCCTCTGACTTAAAGGGGTTATCCCATTATTAATATAAAAATAGAAAATCATACATAGTCTAGTACATGACGACCTCTCTCTAACGAAGCTAGAACCAGCCCTGTACCTCCCATGGAACCAGAAATCTCCCCATTGATTGCTCCAATGGTTCTGCTAGATTTATTTTAAGCTGGCAGCTCAGAGAGCCTGTCCTTTTTCAGAGGGCATGTCCTGTATGCTACAGCTGGTGTAATTTGAAGGATAAAACTGAGCATGTGCTTATATCTTAGTGAGTAGGACGAAGAAATTAGAAAAAGAGCAAACAGCAGATGGAGCTATACAGATAGATTCCATTGCATAGCTCAGTAGTTATAATACATTTTCAATTACATGCAATTACTAACGTATTCAGATCCAGGTGCTGGTTTTAAAACTGTAGAATATTATTTTTTATGGGACAATCCTTTTAAGCCTGATATGAAGCATAGAAGACAGTAGTCCAGCTAGGATAGAAGGCAATACATGTATATGGCTGTGCTTAGTCCTAGCAGGGGCTAAAACAAAAGAAAATACTTTTATATGATAAACAACCAGTATTATTGAACATGTTATAAAAGAAGTGGTTAAATATAATAGGTGATATGATCTGGGAACATTAACCCTCTAAATTCCTTCTCAACATTACATTATTATCTTATAAATTTAAAAGTGGCAAATATCAAATATTGCTAATATCAAGGGGAGAAAAACAGAACTGGATCGCACATCCACAGTGCTATGCTTTGATCTAATAAAACTCGCTTCTCAGCGCAATATTAAGTGTACAGCCCCCAATCTAATATTGCTAAGTTTAAAGCACACATCAGTTTTAGTTTGTTACAAAATGCAACTTTTGAAGATACTCACATATACACCCCACAATATCGCTTCTAGCTGTAAATGTGCCCAGTAAAAAAGGCGTGTATAGCTTGTGTACAAGGCTTGTACATACTAACTGATGGACAAGATGGCTTCATTTCATTTAGGACTCCTTGCTTGACTATGACAACATTCATTATTATTTGGTTTCAATAAATCTTTGTCGCACTCCGTGAAATGCTGTAAGTAGGGTTCCAACCCCGCTTTCAATAAAGAATACAACTACAGCATGTAGATTTAGATCCTGATAGTAGAGATATTTTTATTCAACATATGGCAATATTCATGTACGTGGATGGTGGGTGGGAGCAGGAAGGCTGAGACCACCCACGCCCCCAAGCCCCGCTTCTCCCGGGCCCCCGGATTGGTTTTGGTCTGATTAATGCACGCATCCCTGTGGGTCAGAGCTCGTCGACATGTATTAGCTCCAAGTAACGGTAGGAGCGATTAAAGGAACCATAACTGATTTAATGAGTCATTCGCAGTTTCACTGTACCGGCCGTGCGTACTTACATATGCATGGCTTAATCTTTGAGACAAGCATATGCTACTGGCAGTAGCATATGCTTGTCTCAAAGATTAAGCCATGCACGTGTATTTTATTAACATTCATTCTCAAAAGGAAAAGTGTTGACAAAATGCCCTTCTAAGACTAAGGACACATCAGTGCCGATAATTTCTGTTGCTCTTTTCCGTTCAAGGACAGAAAAACTCCAAAAAACGTGTCCCCTACTACTGTATCACCATTGATCTTAGTACTGTAATACTACCATCCATTACACTCAATTTGACTCCATTCAGTCATGTTTGTGTTTGATTGAAGAAAAACTATCTGCAGGACTTCTGTCAAAAATATCTGAAACGTAATGGAAAGGAGCATTCCATTTTATTTTTAATATTAAAGTCAACGAATGATGGATACGGGGAATACAATAGTGTCTTAAGGAGTTTGTCCGGGTTCAGAGCTGAACCCAGATATAACTCCTCCTTCCTTCATTCAGCCCCTCTGAGCATTTCATGCTCCAATGCTCCCTCTTGCCCTGTGCTGCATCGCGCATGGCGAGGTCTGTTTGTTTACCTTTTTACACTGCTAGGCAGATATTTTCACCTAGCCGTGATCCCAGTGACATCACCAGCAGCCTGTTTCGCGGTGATTGCCCCTCATCATTGCAGAGAAGAGAGTACTGCCTTAAGTAGCTGGGAGGCCTAGGTCAGGATTTGGGGAAAACAATATCTCCTTATGGAGAGTGCCTTAAATTGCGTGAGTAGTATAGGCCAGGTAAAGGTGGATAGAAAATTGTACCGGTTATCGTATACATTTAACAGATCCATTTATTTTTTGTTTTTCAGTTGCTCTTACTAAACAGAACAATGGAAATTTCAATGCAGATGTGAACTTAAACAGGATATTTCATGGATCTTTACAATGGTGCCTATGCCAATAAAACAATGAATCCATACATGGAGTATTTTCTTAGATACATGTGCATGGGTGTTTTTGAGAAATACTTCAAAAAAATATTCCTAGAATTATATAAAAGTTGCAAAATCAGTAGTGAAAAGCAACAGAATCCCCAGAGCTATACAATTCAGGTAGATTAAAATTAGCTTAACAGGGTTTTCCCATCTCAGACAATGGGTGCATAGCGCTAGGATATGCCCCCATTGTGTCATAGGTGCTTAGGTGCTGGTCCCACCTCTGGGACCCACACCTACACTGAGAATGGAGCCCCAAAAGTTATGGAGGGAGCGCTGTGCACTGGCTCAGCTATTTCTGACGGCCTCATAGAAACTACTACAGGGAGAGCGCTTGGTGGTATCCTCCGGCTACCTCCTTCCCTGCTTAATTCTCAGTGTAGGTGCGGGACCCAGAGGTGCAATATGCCCCTATTATCTCAGATGGGAATACCCCTTTAAGTGATGGCCTGTCCTCAGAATAGATCATCGCTAGCTGATCAGCGGGAGTCTGGCACTTCCACCCCTGCCGATCAGCTGTTCTCTGTAGCTCCATTGCCAGAACTCTGTGTGAAGCTTGAAGTCAATGGGAGCACCACTTGAATGATAAGCTCAGTTTACTACAAAGCATATGGACCTGTCTGCTTCTGGTGATATTGCCAAATAGCTGATTGTCGGGGGTGCGGAGATCAGCTACTAATGACCTATCCTGTGGAAAGGCCATCACTTAAAAAATACTGGACAACCCCTTTAAATTTTCTTTGCAGCCTTTTATACAATTCCTTATAACTTCACTCTCAATAAGATATTTTATTTATCACGCTTATTGACATCTCAGCAGAATATGATATTATGGTGACAATGCTTTGTCCTTAGTAGCGTTTTGAAACACTTTTACTTCAACATTCAGTGATTCTGAATTTAAATTTGTACAGGCTGACAATTCTGACAATAAGAACAGTAATTGCATAGGCTATTTGATTGATCTGTTAAGCTGTCAGTCAAGAAGTGCTCAGTTGCAACTATTACAGTACATTTGTTTGTTAAATTGTCCAATCGTTATATATCTGGGTAAACATGCTGACAATGCTCTCATGTACCTAAACATTAAATTTGACCATTAGAGATGAGCGAACTTCTCAAAAGTTCGATTCGGCCGGTTCACCGAATCTTTTGAAGAAATTTGGTCAAATCTGAATTTATTCGTGGCAAATCGGGTTAAAAAATGTTTATTTCCTGGCTGCAGAGAGCATTTATAGTGGTGTAGAACACTGTACCTTGAAGTAACACGCATAGGGAGTCTGCTTTGGTAGTGAAACAATACTGTGAGTCAGTATAACATGCACATGACAGGTGTCACTCTTAGAATCACTGCACACTTCACTTATTTGGGCAGTTACGGGGCCAAAACTGACCAAATAACTCAAGTGTGAACTCAGCCTTACAGGTCAATGTTAGCGTCAAGAAGAAGCGCACTATTTTTACACCGTCGGCAGCTTATTCCACATAGATGCCTACTGAACCTATTCTATTAAACGCTTATACAAGTAGAGCCCCCCGCCCCCCCCCACAGAGTGGAGAGGGTGTCAGCAGTAAGTTGATTTTGCCCTTCCTCTGATCCATCAGAACAATAACCCAAAAGAAAACGGATCCTGTCTGTGAAACATCTGTCTTTACTCGGTCAGCATTTGGTCAGTAATCCATCAGTATTGCTAAAGCCCCAAAAAACATGAGTGGATCCAAAACAGAGATGACATGTGAATGGAATATTTGCATATTTCTGTGTTTTGTACCCACTCTTGCTTTTTGCTACCAAATCATAAGCCAATTCTGATGCAAAATAGGGACCATATCATGCAGGCCTTACAGCTGATACATAGACAGGATCCGTTGTGCGTCTAATTTTATCTTCCTCATGACAGATCAGAAGAAGGGTCAAATAAAAATAGTGGCCCAGTCGTGAAGTGGGGAGGGTGCGAACAGCATGAGAAGTCCACAGAGTGGCCCTATGACATAGTGGTGAGGTGGAAGCAGCATGAGGAAACCACAGAGTGGCCCAGTTACAGAGTCTGGAGGTGGCAGCAGCATCAGGAAAAGGCCACAGAGTGGCACAATGACAATGTAGAGGTGAAAGCAGAATCAGGAGGCCACAAAATGGCAAAATGACAGAGTGTGGAGATGGCGGCATCAGCAGGATCAGGAGGAGGCCACAGGTTGGCAGAATGACAGTGTGGAGGTGGCAGCAGCAACAACATGAGGAGACCACAGAGGGGTACAATGACAGAGTCTGGAGGTGGCGGTAGCAGCAGCATTAAGAGGAGACCACAAGGTGGCACAATGACAGAGCGTGGAGGTGGCGGCAGCAGCAGGATCAGGCGGAGGTCACAGGTTGGCAGAATGACAGTGTGGAGGTGGCAGCAGCATCATCAGGAATCCACAGAGTGGCATAATGACAGAATGTGGAGTTGGAGGCTGAAGCATCAGGAGGAGGCCACAGGGTGGCACAATTACAGTGTGGAGGTGGCAGCAGGATCAGGAGGATGCCACAGGGTGGCACAATGACAGTGTGAAGGTGACAGCAGCATCTTCAGGAGGCCACAGATTGGCACAATGAAAGAGTGTAGGGGTGGCAGCAGCAGCATCAGGAGGGGGGTCACAGAGTGGCACAATGACAGTGTGGAGGTGTCAGCAGCACCAGGAGACCACAGAGTGGCAAAATGACATAGTGTGGATGTGGCAGCAGCATCAGGAGACTACAGAGTGGCAAGGTGACATAGTGTGGAGGTGGGGGCAGCATCAGGAAACCACAGAGTGACCCGGTGACAAAGTGGGGAGGTGGGTGGCAATACCAGTATCAGCTGAATATGGTGGGTGAAAGAAGGAGCACTTGGCATCAGATGTGTGGCATCAGGCATGTGGCAGCATCAGAATAGTAGCTGAGGCAGGTAGCCAGAAGAAACCCATCTCTTGTCAAAATGTTGGTGTGGCACCATGGATGATCTAGTCTGATGCATCAGGCATTGGTGGGTGGAATTCCTGGCTGATCCATGCCTGATTCATCTTGACAAAGGTCAGTTTCTCCACAATTTGGGTGGAGAGGCGAGTCTACTTGGGGTAACTATGGCCCCCGCCGCACCAAACACCCGCTCTGATGCCACACTACTGGCCGGGCAGGACATCTTTTCCAGGGCAAAATCTGCCAGTTGCGGCCACAAATCCAGTTTTGCTGCCCAGTCGTTCAACAGATCTTTAATGTGTGGTGGCAGGGTACTGTCCAAGTATGCCACCACCTGCTGGTCTTGCTTCACGTCTAGCTGCTGCTGCTGCTGGTGAGTAGTTTCTTCACTAGGCAGGTGAAGAAAGCTGCTCATCAGCGACTCTAGACTCAAGTTGCTTCTGATGGAGCTTGAACTTCTCCTACCTCACCCCCCACCCTGCCACAGCAGCCATGGCAGAGGAACCTGAGCGCAGAGGGCCCCCCGGTCAGGCCTGCGAGAGGATGGACGATGGTGCAGATAGGCAGCGGCCAACTGACTACATAGGATATCTCTATAGTAGTTTAGTTTGTCCTCCCTCTCAGAGGATGTAAAAACAGCCCCATTTTGGAACAGTAGCGAGGGTCCAACAAGGTGGAGAGCCAGAAGTCATCCCTCTGCCGAATGGTGACAATTCGGCTGTCACTATGCAAGCAAGTGAGCATGCATCGGGCCATGTGTGCAAGTGACTCTGAGGGGCTCCCTGCCATCATCTACACTGCATACAGCTATGGTATGTCTGGGTCCTCTGCCTCGTCTTCCTCCTTGCCCTGTAGCTCCCCTGGCTGCTCCTGCTCCTCCTCTCCTGTCACCTGTGTAGAAAAACCACCCATTTCACTACAAATTTATTTTGCTCCATTGTGTTCCTCCTCCTCCAGTTCAGCCCCCACAGGGCTCATGTGGCCATGAGATCTAGGCACCACATCTCCAGTCCCCTGACCAGCCAGTTTTACCAGCATCTGTCCTGGCGACTGACAAACAACATGGCCTCCTCAAAGGGCCTGAGCAAACAGCAGGTGTCACGCATGAGCTGCTACTGGCTGACATCGAAGGTACACAGGGGGAACTCCTGTCTGCTTGGATCATCAAGAATTTTTTTATGGCCTTTCTCTGTTCGTATAGTCGGTCCAACATATGGAGGGTGAAATTCCAACGGGTGGAAACATCTCATATCAGCCTATGTTGGGGGATGCCGTTCTTCGTTTTCAACTCAATGAGGGTGTGCTTTGCGTTGTACGAGTGTCTGACGTGCATGCAAAGTTTCCTGGCCATTTTTAGTATGTCTTGCAGATGAGTGGAAGACTTCAGAAACCAGTTAACAACCAGATTGAACACATGTGCCATGCAGGATGCGGGACACATTGGAGGATGAGGAAACAGAGGTGTACATTGTCAAAGGACCAATGGCATGAGAACTTGAAGGCTGAAGCAGCGTCACCTGGCCAAGTTGCTGGTGTGGCTGTGCAGGAACCACCTTCACACATGTATTGTCCCTGACTGACGTTACAGCTCCACACATCGGCGTTGCCGTGCACTTTGGCAGACACCGACAGGCTCAAGGACTGGTCCACCTTCTGTTCTACATGTGTTTGCAGGGTTGGTACTGACTTTTTGGCAAATAAATGACAGCCTGGGACTCTCCACCTTGGCTTGGCACAATCCATCAGTTCTCTGAAAGGTGCAGAGTCCACCACCTGGAAAGGGAGGGGCTGCAGCACCAGCAACTTGGACAGGAGCATATTCAGCTTCTGCGCCGTTGGATGAGTGCACGCATACTGTTGTCTCTTGGCAATCGCTTCAGTGATCAATTGCTGACAGAATGACTGACAAGGAGTAGGAGGAGGAGCAGGAGCATCAGGACCACCAGATGATGGGAAGGACAGACAGCTCCCTTTGGCTGAGGTGGTGGAGCCTTAACTGCCACTGGGTGATGCAGTGGTTGCTGCGGCAGGCTGGACCACCACATCGGAGCCACGGTTCTCCAGGCCACTTTATGATTACACTGTATATATTGACGCAGGGCCGTGGTGCCAACTTTTGCACCCTGACCAAGCTTCACCTTCTGCCTACAGATTCTACAAATATCTATGTTCACCTCCTCTGGCAGCTTAACAAAAAACTGCCAAATCACAGAGTAGGTGATTTTACACCCAACACTCGGCACTGACTGATTGCTACCGCCGCAGCTTCCGTGAACCCCTCGGAAGCGGCAGATGTCTCCTCCACATCTTGGATGGCCAGTAGCTGCTGATTGTCCTCTAGTAGCTCATCCTTGCTGTATAGTGGAGCTGAGCCCACAGCATATAATACTTCTCTGGCTGAAGGAACAGAAAAGGACAGAGGCAGGTTGAGGACAGGTGAGGGCACAGGGCCTGCTAGCGGGCCATGCCAACTAAGGGTTATGTCTGAATCACCCACCGGCTCTTGGCTGGGAGTGTCTGATTTCACTTGGGACGAAGTGGATGACATAGTCAACCATTTAAGAACCACTGGGTTGATGGTCAAAACACAACATCTAGATGACATCGGGAGCTCAGGCCTCTCGCTGCTATTCCTGCAGCCACGCCCCCTTACTCTGCTGCAACCTGTGCCTGCGCCAGAAACATTTAGGCCTCTGCCACTCCCCTGTGCAGGGCCTTGCACTTCTCTGTCTGACATACTGTTAGATCAAATAAATAAATAGTAAATTAAAACACCAGAAAATAGTCTGTAATTTTCTCACTTCACCACACAACGACTAATAAGCCCTTTATTTTTCCACTAATGCACTCTAAAAAGGGCTTTAGAACATATAACTGCACCTCTGAATGGCAAATAGGCCCTTATTTTTTTTTCCACTTATACACACCACAAAAGGCTTAAAAACATATAACTGCACCGCTGAAAGGCAAATAATATATATATTTTTTGCCATTAATACACGCCAAAAAGGGCTTTAGAACATGTAACTGCACCGCTGAACGGCAAATATATATTTTTTGCCAACAATACACACCAAAAAGGGTTTTAGAACATATAACTGCACCATTGAATGGCAAATATATATTTTTTTGCCACTAATACATGCCAAAAAGGACTGCAAATTTCCCACTTCACTACACAACGGCAAATACTTTTTTTGTGCCATTATTTCACGCCAAAAACGGCTTTAGAACATATAAGTGCACTGCTGAACGGCAAATAATATATATATTTTTTGCCACTAATACATGCCACAAAGGGCTTTAGAACATATAACTGCACCGCTGAACGACAAATATTTTTTTTTTTGCCACTGATACACACCAAAAAGGGCTGTAATTTTCCGACTTCATCACATAACGGCAAATACTTTTTTTTGTGCCAGTAATACACAACAAAAAGGGCTTTAGAAGATATAACTGCATCGCTGAACGGCAAATAATATATATTGTTTTGCCACTAATACACACCAAAAAGGGCTTTAGAATATATAACTGAACGGCAAATAGGCCCTTATTTTTTTCCACTTATACACTTCACAAAAGGCTTTAGAACATATGCAGATGTAGTAGAGTTAACACTCATGCTTTATGAGATGTGTTATCTAAACTAAATGCATTAAGCAAACACCTCCAATTGCTTTTCAATGACTTTTGTTTCAAGATAACACAATGAGATAAAAAATTTGAGTTAAGAGTTTGAGTGTTAACCCTGCTACATCTGTAACTGCACCACAGAACGGCAAATAATATATAATTTTTTTGCCACTAATACACGCCACAAAAGGGTTTAGTACATATAACTGCACCGCTCAACAGCAAATAATATATATTTTTTTGCAACTAATACACGCCAAAAAGGGCTGCAATTTTCTCATTCACCACACAATGGCTAAAAAGGCCCCTTTTTTCCCACTAATACAAGCCAAAAAATGCTTTAGAACATATAACTGCACTGCGCAAGGGCAAATAAGACATAGAAATATTTTCTTGCAATAAACCCTGTTAATAGCTGTATCAAACAGCTCTAGCATCCTATTAACAAGAACGGTTTGCTGGAATTACAGATCTGTATAATGGCAATTTGGATCCGCAGTCAGGGCAGCATTGTTCCTATTACCCAGGCTCTAAGCTCCCCTACTGTACGCTGTTCTCCTTCAATACTGTGGAATGATTCCTCCCTATCTTTTCCCTAAACTTCTATACAGCAAAAGTTTTAAAGTCTTTTCTAACACTGTCCCTATCACCTGCTGACGTCTCTCCCTGTACTTTGTACACTGGAAAATGGCTGAATCCAAGATGGCTGAGGCTATTTATAGGGCTGTGACATCACAGGGCTGGCTGGCTGCTGATTAGCTAAATGCATGGCATTGTGGGTGATCCCTCGTTCCCAGAGTTCCTTGCTCCATGTCCTAACAAATGTGATTTGTTACCACGAAGAGTGAGGAAATTCAGATTCAGTGCAAATCAAATTTTTCCTGAAATTCGGATGGAATTCCACTTCGTCAACATCGATTCGCTCATCTCTACTGACCATGTTTGATCATTACAAGGGGAGAACATGTAGTAAAATATGGTATGTTACTGTAGGTAATATAAATACTATTGTCTGCATTTATCAATCATGGTTTGGAGAAAAGTGACCTTACGCCTCATAGTGATTAAGAGTCAAAGAGGAGGATTTATCAAAACTGGTGCAAAGGAAAACTGGCTTAGTTATGAAGTGGCTGAGTTTGGGGTGGTCCCAACACTACGCTGTGTTGGTGAACTCTGTAGGGAATGGTAAAGCATGGTGCACCCCAGTTGGAAATAAGTCCATAGAATCAGGGTTTGCAGTAAACCAGTGGACTTCTTTACTGGAGGAACAAGTGCAAAACAATACAAGCAAAGTACTCAGCTGGCTTCCCCTCTGGAAGAAGGTTCTGTGCTGAGAAAAAGCATTAGCTATCATTCTCTCTCTCTCTCTCTCTCTGACTGTCTCTTTCAGAAGGTCTAGTGTTTGTGTCTAGTTGTCTAGCTGGTCCTCTGATCATAGGGCTGGAGACCCAGGTTCTGTGACAGAATCTCAGTGTCTGGCTGAGTCTTCTACGAAACACTGGTCCCTATCTGCAGACTAAGACTACTAGGGGCTCTAATTGGTCTCCTTATATACAGTTTTTAACTGAACTAAAACCTTCTAGTGGGAGGGGTGGAGTGAAGAAGCACAACCTAAACATAAACAATGTTGCAGTTTCAGTCTATCATGGACTTGTATAGAGTTCCATGGGAATGGCTAAGCAGTTTTTCCACACATAAGCAAGTCTTCAGACGTAAACAACAAAGCTAAACCAGGTAGTCAAAAGGTAGGTGTGCCTATTTTTTTCCTTACAAAATTTTACATAGTCCCTTAAAGTAAGATTACAGTACAGTGCAAATGAACAGAATATATTATAATAAACACATAAAACAGTATATGTGTGAATATTGGCATAAATCATAGTTCTAGCTAACCTTTCTAAGTGCACTAAAGTAGTGAGTTGATGGCTTTGCAAAACGGTCAAATGTAAAAAAAAAAAAAAAACACTGTGCAAAGTACCCTTGCTCTAGGTCACTACACTTACCCATACCAACCAATCAGATTGATCCTTTTATTTTCCAATGGATCTCTTATAAATGAAAGGTGGAAACTGGTTGCCATGGACAACTACGGACAACCTCCCCCATGTCCTTTTAGGTCCATTACTAGCTCCTAAACATGACAAAAAACAAACAAATGGGAAACACGCACAAAAATTTTTATGAAGCGCTTGGACACCAACTAGTTACAACCAGAATTTGCTTATGCAGGATGCTGTGACTAGCTGTGTATGGAGACAAGCCAGGTATAGTCTGCTACTTTGGGACACGTCCAAAATTAGTGACCCAATCCATAAAAGGAGTTCTGTATTAGGATGCAAGAAGCAAACCTGCCACCTCTTAGAAACAGGAGGCAGGGAGAGCAGCAAGAAACCGTATCTTGTGGGATTTACTGGAGATTCTTCATGCAGAATTCACAGTATGTACCATTAGTATAACTCAGGTTAGTTTTATACTGTAGTTCTGCAACTAATGATTGTATAGACTCACCTTCTACACTGCCCTGCTGCTCCCGTAGGTAATAATGGTTAAATGATCTGTTCAGAAGCACTGGAAGTATATACAGCATGCAAAGGAACAGGGAGGACAATACTTGGTGGTGAGGAGAGGATCCTGAGAGGTACCCAAAGGGATTGATAGATAATCATCCAGTTCATAGGAAGTCAGCCACACAGTAGAGACTGGTCTCCTGTCTATACAGAACAGTGATCAGATTGAGAACCACATGATGCAACCGCCTATAATAAAAGGGTTCAAATCCTCTCACTGGTGCGTGAATGCCTGCCTTTGGGTTCTATGTGTCATTTATGCATTACTTTGACAGTTGTCATGTGCTTACTCTGATTTCAGCATTATTTAAGTGTGGCCTGCGTGCCTATACCTTGGTACCCTGTTACCCTTGTTATACTTGGAAATTTCAATAAAAATATTATTAAAAAAATAAAAAAATAAAAGGGTTCAAATGTGTGGATGTAACTGAGCTGAGATGAAAGGCATTACACTGCTAGAAGATTGATCATGAGTTAACATCATATGTCAAAAACATTTTCTGGAGTGTTGCTTTAATATTTTTATCACTTTATTAATGTATATTCATATTGTGCCCAAGATGCAAAATAAACACCCAATTAGGCACTACCTCAGGGCCTAATAGTCAGATCTGGGAGATTTCCTTAGGTCCGTAGCTGGCAATAGTAGGGATCCCCTCCCTCTTAGCTGCTGCAATTGATATTTGCCATGACAGGAGTTAAAAAGTTGGTCAGAATTATCTCCAATCCTGACATATGCAGTGTTAGGCTGCTTTCACACTAGCGTTCGGGTGTCCGCTCGTGAGCTCCGTTTGAAGGGGCTCACGAGCGGACCCGAACGCAGCCGTCCAGCCCTGATGCAGTCTGAATGGAGCGGATCCGCTCAGACTGCATCAGTCTGGCGGCGTTCAGACTCCGCTCCGCTCGCCTCCGCACGGACAGGCGGACAGCTGAACGCTGCTTGCAGCGTTCGGGTGTCCGCCTGGCCGTGCGGAGGCGTGCGGATCCGTCCATACTTACAATGTAAGTCAATGGGGACGGATCCGTTTGAAGATGCCACAATATGGCTCAATCTTCAAGCGGATCCGTCCCCCATTGACTTTACATTGAAAGTCTGGACGGATCCGTCCCAGGCTATTTTCACACTTAGCTTTTTTTTGCTAATATAATGCAGACGGATCCGTTCTGAACGGAGCCTCCGTCTGCATTATTACGATCGGATCCGTTCAGAACGGATCCGATCGAACGCTAGTGTGAAAGTAGCCTTAGGTGACACATGATGCAAGAAGGTGCAGTTCCTGGGTCCACACCATCCTTATACTTGCAAACAATTTACAGTGGTTGGCACTAACTAGATAATGCCAGTGCTGTAAATGTACAGCGGATATTGCCAAAAGTTAATATCTGGTGTTTTAAGCTTTCCTTGGTTTATACAGCATGCAACTTTTTAAAATCATTGACTTTAATATTTTTCCAGTGAAATGTAAATGATTAAAACCGTAATCTTTTCTATTCCTACTGTGCTAACATCTGTTTGAAGTGCCCTGCCTTTATAACACACGAGGGCTGCACAGAAAGATACAGCCATTGCCAATATTATTAACCTTGGAAAACTTCATGATTCAAAAGTTGGATGAAGAGAAATTACTAATTTCACATCCATTATGTTATAAGACATTGAGCGAAAATAACTTGCATCTTACTAGGATAATGTAATCACAGGGTACAACCTGTTATAAAACGTAGCCTTTAATATAATTTACATATAAAATAACAAACTCCCACAGACAAACATAGAAAAAGAACACACAAAAAAAAAGGAAAGAAGATATCACCATGACGACGTATAGGGGATAGTACTGTAACGCTGAGTGGCATTGGTCGATAGTAGGCAGGGTAGACTGTCATTGATTTGGGCCTATCCCTGTATGTTGCCCTATACTCAGCAGCCCTGCCTATAAACGGAATGGCCTCCCTGATAAGGACGATCCCGTATTCTGGAACCTCCTGGTAGGCCCTAGGTTGACCCTATGATGTTGGTAAGTCCCTGGATGAAGGCCTAGTCTAAGTACACAGAACAAAAAGTAAATTTACAGTATATAGAGCAATGGACCACCCACATCCGTGGATGCTGTGTCCGTAGGTGGAAAATTGCTCAAGATGTTACGTCATGGACGGCACAAAGACAACCACGTGCGCGATTGTCTATATATATATCACCAAGTGAAAGATATCTATGTGTAATATTCACACACCAGGATGCCGTACACATTTATACATGCAGATGTGTTGTCAAAATAAATATACACAATTGGCGCCAAAAGACTGCCTCCTAAATCGGTGGCATACAATCAGGCGCCAAAGTCCCAACGCGTTTCACCCTTATTGATTGCCGGGTTCCTCAGGGGACATTTTTAGTACAATGCTGTTTTTTGGCATCAGTAATTAGTACGGAGTGGCAAAGCAGTCAGCAAGGCCCTCAGTTATGATGACATAGTTTGGCTAGATATTTTAAGTAGCCTGATAAATCCAATATTTAAATAGCTTGACAAGTCCGATATAAGGACCATACTTAAGGACCGTAGGTGGCACCTAATGTGTTAATCACTCCATTGGGGGTACAGTGCATGGAAATATCACCGTGAGGAATACTAACTCCCGAACAGATATCAAAAACACATGCAGATAAGTAGTCCCAATATAGATCATTGGAGTGAGGACCTCTGGAGACAATCACATATGTATAATGACATGTGTAATATTAGACAAGTAACAAGATACTACTTGCGTCTCTGGACCCAGCCTGGACGATCCCAAACTGTCCGCAGGATTAGCAGTGTCACCACTACCACTCCAGCCGTGGCCCGTATGCAATAAGTAATGGTGCCTCACTGGTCCTGTGTGTGAGGATAATGCACTGCTTTAAATACTTTCGAGAAGGATTTGATACCCACTTGACATTCAGAAAACATATTGATGGATATACCTTATATTCGAATTCATACATACAGTCATACATTCGCAAATTCGAGATTATATTCTTGATTGTGAAAATTGGCAAAATTGGCGCGAAATACCGGCGTGGGATAGGCAACTTTTCTATTGGTTGCTAGGGATATTGCTAAGCTGTGACAAAGCCTTCTCATTGGCCCACAAGCTAGAAGAAGGGAGGGATGATCACCTGATGTGCACTGTGATAAAAAACTAAAAAAAATCCAGAATATTTGTTATTATGAATATATAGCACTATATTCAAAATATTCGTAGTGCCGATATTCGCGAAAAAAAAATTGCTTTTCGAATATTCGCGCTCAAAACTAGACAGGAATAAATCTTTATTATTTTACTTTATTATTTAGTGCTTAAAGGAGTATTCCCATCAGAGACAATGGGGGCATATCACTAGGATATGCTCCCATTGACTGATAGGTGCAGGTCCCACCTCTGGGATTCTCATGTCATTAATGGCAAAGTGAAGGCGGGCGCACCACACATGCGCAACTGCCCTCTATTCATTTCTATAGGGTCGCCTGAAAATAGCTGAGCACTGGCTCGGCTATTTCCATAGGCCCCCTAGAAATGAATGGGAGCAGTGGCCACACAAGTGCGTTGTGCTCTCATTCACTTTTATGGGGAGAGCACTTGGTGGTGGCTAGACCCGGGGAAACTTTACCCACTCTATTCTCAATATAGGTGCAGGTCGCAGTGGTGGGACCTGCAGCTATGACACAATGAGGACATATCCTAGTGATATGCCCCAATTGCCTCAGATGGTAATACCAGTTTAACAGATGTTAAAAAGGATGGCTGACAATTTTATTTTGTCATTGTGCAAACTAATTGGAAATCTTCTAGGGAAAGTAATATCTGTGCTTTTATGCAAAAAGACAAAAAGAAGCTAAACACTTAAAGGTGTTGTGCATGTTTGGTGGTGGGGGTTTGGCAACCCCAATCCTAGGCAGACTGGAAAACGGAAGACTTGAATCTGTTTCATTCTTACTTATGGTAATTTTGCAGTTAGGTGCCACAGCTACATTATTTGCATTGTTTGATGGAGAGTAGGAACTCCTTCTGTCCACCCATTGGTGTCCCTAGGTCTGCCATAGCTTTATGCCTATAAGGCCTCATGCACCGTTGTTTTGGTCCGCATCCGAACCGCAATTTTTGTGGCTTGGGTGCAGACCCATTTACTTCAATGGGGCCGCAAAAGATGTGGACAGCACTCTGTGTGTTGTCCGCATCCGTTGCTCCGTTACGTGGCCCCGCCCAAAAAATATAACATGTTCTCTTCTTGTCCGTTTTGCGGACAAGAATAGGCATTTCTACAATGGGCTGCCTGTTCCGTTCAGCAAATTGCGAAAGGCACACGGGCGGCTTCCGTGTTTTGCATATCTGCAATTTGCGGAACGCAAAAAATGGGACAGTCGTGGCATGAGGCCTTAGCCTGTATTAAAGGCAGACACACTATGGTCGTCAGTAGGGACTAAAATATTAATTAAATTTAATAAAAAAAGGTTCACAGTAAAAAGTCGAGCCATTGTTTCCATAAAAAGTGATTTTATTTTGTAGTAGTGTTAAAAACAAAAATAATGAATTTAAAGGACTTATCCTATACTAACACAGACCTCCCGACTTAAAAAGTGACTTAAAAAGATTAAAATAGACAAATCGCCAGGACCGGATGGCATACACCCTCGTATCCTAAGGGAATTAAGTAATGTCATAGCCAGACCCTTATTTCTGATATTTGCAGATTCTATATTGACAGGGAATGTCCCACAGGATTGGCGCATGGCAAATGTGGTGCCAATATTCAAAAAGGGTCCAAAAACAGAGCCTGGAAACTATAGGCCGGTAAGTTTAACATCTGTTGTGGGTAAACTGAAGGTTTTCTGAGAGATGCTATGTTAGAGCATCTTAACGGAAATAAGCAAATAACGCCATATCAGCATGGCTTCGTGAGGGATCGGTCATGTCAAACAAATTTAATCAGTTTCTATGAGGAGGTAAGTTCTAGACTTGACAGCGGCGAATCAATGGATGTCGTGTATCTGGACTTCTCCAAAGCATTTGACACTGTACCACATAAAAGGTTAGTATATAAAATGAGAATGCTCGGACTGGGAGAAAACGTCTGTAAGTGGGTAAGTAACTGGCTCAATGATAGAAAACAGAGGATGGTTATTAACGGTACACACTCAGATTGGGTCACTGTCACTAGTGGGGTACCTTAGGGGTCAGTATTGGGCCCTATTCTCTTCAATATATTTATTAATGATCTTGTAGAAGGTTTGCATAGTAAAATATCAATTTTCGCAGATGACACTAAACTGTGTAAAGTAATTAACACTGAAGAGGACAGTATACTACTACAGAGCGATCTGGGTAGATTGGAGGCTTGGGCAGATAAGTGGCAGATGAGGTTTAACACTGACAAATGTAAAGTTATGCACATGGGAAGGAATAATGCAAGTCACCCGTACTTATTAAATGGTAAAACACTCGGTAACACTGACATGGAAAAGGATCTAGGAATTTTAACAAACTGCAAACTAAGCTGCAAAAAACAGTGTCAGGCAGCTGCTGCCAAGGCCAATAAGATAATGGGTTGCATCAAAAGGGGCATAGATGCTCGTGATGAGAACATAGTCCTACCACTTTACAAATCATTAGTCAGACCACACATGGAGTACTGTGTACAGTTCTGGGCTCCAGTGAACAAAGCAGACATAGCAGAGCTGGAGAGGGTCCAGAGGAGGGCAACTGAAGTAATAACTGGAATGGGGCAACTACAGTACCCTGAAAGATTATCAAAATTAGGGTTATTCACTTTAGAAAAAAGACGACTGAGAGGAGATCTAATTAATATGTATAAATATATCAGGGGACAGTACAGAGATCTATCCCATCATCTATTTATCCCCAGGACTGTGACTGTGACGAGGGGACATCCTCTGCGTCTGGAGCAAAGAAGGTTTGTACACAAACATAGAAGAGGATTCTTTACGGTAAGAGCAGTGAGACTATGGAACTCTCTGCCTGAGGAGGTGGTGATGGTGAGTACAATAAAGGAATTCAAGAGGGGCCTGGATGTATTTCTGGAGTGTAATAATATTACAGGATATAGCTACTAGAGAGAGATCGTTGATCCAGGGATTTATTCTGATTGCCTTGGAGTCGAGAAGGAATTTTTATTCCCCTAAAGTGAGGAAAATTGGCTTCTACCTCACAGTTTTTTTTTTTGCCTTCCTCTGGATCAACTTGCAGGATGACAGGCCGAACTGGATGGACAAATGTCTTTTTTCGGCCTTATGTACTATGTTACTATGTTACTATGTTACTCCCAGAGTGTCAAACTGATAGTAGTGATCATACTTACCTGGTCTCCACTGCTTGGTTCAGCGTCTCTCATTCCTGGGGCAGCTCTTTATCTCACTGCAATGCTGTCGATGGAAGGGCAGGACATGTGACAGCTGCAGCTAATCACAGCGACTGCCTTTGAATCAAATGACCAGTTGTTGTTATGCAAGGGGAGCAGGTCACCCCTGCACTCTGTAATAGGTCTCATGCACACAACCGTTTTTTTTTCTGTAGTTCCGTGATCTGTGTCCGTTTTTTCTTCTGTGGGTCTTCCTTGATTTTTGGAGGATCCACAGACATGAAGGAAAAATACGTTTTGGTGTCTGCCTGGCCGTGCGGAGCCGAACGGATCCGTCCTGACTTACAATGCAAGTCAATAGGGATGGATCCGTTTGACGTTGACATAATACGGTGCAATTGATCCGTCCCCCAATGACTTTCAATGTAAAGTCAGGAGTCCCTATTATACCATCGGATCAGAGTTTTCTCCAATCCGATGGTATATTTTAACTTGAAGCGTCCCCATCACCATGGGAACGCCTCTATGTTAGAATATACCATCGGATTTGAGTTAGATCATGGAAACTCAGATTCGACAGTATATTCTAACACAGAGGTGTTCCCATAGTGATGGGGACGCTTCAAGTTAGAATATACTATGAACTGTGCACATGACTGCCCCCTGCTGCCTGGCAGCACCTGATCTCTTATAGGGGGCTGTGATCCGCACAATTAACCCCTCAGGTGGCGCACCTGAGGGGTTAATTGTGTGTATCATAGCCCCCTGTAAGAGATCAGGGCCTGCCAGGCAGCAGGGGGCAGACCCCCCTCCCTCCCCAGTTTTAATTTCATTAGTGGCCAGTGCGGCCCCCCCGGCCCCCCCTCCCTCCCTCTATTGTATTCATTTCATTGGTGGCAAGTGTGCGGTCTCCCCCCGGCCCCCGCTCCCTCCCTCTATTGTATTAATTTCATTGGTGGCCAGTGTGTGGCCTCCCCCGGCCCCACTCCCTCCCTCTATTGTATTAATTTCATTGGTAGCCAGTGTGCGGCCTCCCCCCGGCCCCCCTCCCTCCCTCTATTGTATTAATTTCATTGGTGGCCAGTGTGCGGCCTCCCCCCGATCATTGGTGGCAGCGGAGAGTTCCGATAGGAGTCCCAGTTTAATCGCTGGGGCTCCAACCGGTAACCATGGCAACCACGACGCTACTGCAGTCCTGGTTGCCATGGTTACTTAGCAATATTAGAAGCATCATACCTACCTGCTGCACTGTCTGTGACCGGCCGGGAGCTCCTCCTATTGGTAAGTGACAGATCATTAAGCGATGCACCGCACAGACCTTTCACTTACCAGTAGGAGGAGCGGCCGGTCACAGACAGCACAACAGATAAGTATGATGCGTCTAATATTGCTAAGTAACCATGGCAACCAGGACTGCAGTAGCATCCTGGTTGCCATGGTTACTGATCGGAGCCCCAGCGATTAAACTGGGACTCCGATTGGAACTCTCCGCTGCCACCAATGATCGGGGGGGGGGGGGGGAGGCCGCACACTGGCCACCAATGAAATTAATACAGTAGAGGGAGGGAGGGGGGGGGGGCCGGGGGAGGCCGCACACTGTATATTGAACCGTGGACCGTTAAAAAAATAAAATAAAAATTTTAACTCACCTTAGTCCACTTGCTCGCGTAGCCGGCATCTCCTTCTGTCTTCATCTTAGCTTTGTGTAGCAACAGGACCCGTGGTGATGTCACTCTGGTCATCACATGATCCATCACCATGGTAAAAGATCATGTGATGGATCATGTGATAACTGTGACGTCACCAAAGGTCCTTGTTGCTACACAGAGCTAAGATCAAGACAGAAGGAGATGCCGGGCTGCGCGAGCAAGTGGATTAAGGTGAGTTAAATGAATTGTTATTTGTTATTTTTAACCCCTCCAGCGCTATTTTACTATGCATTCTGTATTCAGAATGCTATTATTTTCCCTTATAACCATGTTATAAGGGAAAATAATAATGATCGGGTCTCCATCCCGATCGTCTCCTAGCAACCTTGCGTGAAAATCGCACCGCATCCGCACTTGCTTGCGGATGCTTGCGATTTTCATGCAACCCTATTCACTTCTATGGAGCCTACCTTACGTGAAAAACGCAGAATATAGTGTATGCTGCGAAAATCACCGCTCATGTGAACAGCCCTATAGAAATGAATGGGTCAGTATTCAGTGCGGGTGCAATGCGTTCAACTCACGCATCGCATCCGCGCGGAATACTCGCCCGTGTGAAACGGGCCTTACAGTAGAAAATTCCAAAAAGTTACCCCATTTTGGAAACTAGGGGATAAGGTGCCAGTTTTATTGGTACTATTTTGGGGTACATATGATTTTTAATTGCTCTATATTTTCGTTTTTTGTGAGGCAAAGTACAGCATTCATCTAACAGGGTAGATCATGTGCTATGTTTATAGAGCAGGTTTTTACGAATGCAATGATATCAAATATGCCTACTTTCTTTGTTTGTTTCAGTTTTATATAATAAAGCATTTTTTTAAATATGTTTTTGCATCTTCATTTTCTATACACTATATTTTTCCATATTTTTGTCTTGTGCAGGGGCTCGATTAATGCAGGAAGAGTTGACGTTTTTATTGGTACAATTTTGGGTTACATATGATGTTTTGATCATTTATTATTGTACTTTATGGGGCAAAATGAAAAAAAAATTGTAATTTTGGCACAGTTTTTATTTATTTATTTTTCAAGCGTTCACCTAAGTGGTTAGATCATGTGATAATTTTATAGAGCAGATTGTTACGGTCATGGCAATACCAAATATGTATACTTTTTTAATTTACAGGTATGTAAGTTTTACACAATAATAGCATTTTAAAACCCAACAAATTATGTTTTAGTGTCTCTATAGTCTGAGAGCCATAGCTTTTTTATTTTATGACCGATTGTCTTAGGTAAGGTCTCCTTTTTTGTGGGATGAGGTGAAGGTTTGACTGGTACTATTTTGGGGGCACAAGCCTTTTTGATTGCTTGGTGTTGCAATTTTTGTGATGTAAGGTGACAAGAAATAGCTTTTTTGGCACTGTTTTTATTTTATTTTGTTACGGTGTTCACCTGAAGGGTTAGATCATGTGGTATTTTTATAGAGCAGGTTGTTACGGACGTGGCAATACCTAACATGTCTACTTTTTTTTATTTATTTCACTTTAGCATGATAATAGCAGCTTTGAAGCAAAAAAAAACATACTTTAGTGTCTCCATTGTCTGAGAGTCATAGCTTTTTTATTTTTTGACCGATTGTCTTAGGTAGGGTCTCATTTTTTGCGGGATGAGGTGACGATTTCATTGGTACATTTTTGGGGGGTATACGCCTTTTTGATCGCTTGGTGTTGCAATTATTGTGATGTAAGGTGACAAAAAAGGCATTTTTTATACAGTTTTAATTTTTTTCGGTGCCCATCCAACGGGTTAGGTCATGTTATAATTTTTATAGAGCTGGTTGTTATGGACATGGTGATACCTAATATGTATACTTTTTTTTATTTATTTCACTTTAACACAATAATAGCATATTTGAAACAAAAAAAATGATGTTTTAGTGTCTCATGTTCTGAGAGATATAGTCTTCAGGCTTCTGCTAGAAAGCTGAACATGAAGAGGAACTTGACAACGACCCAAAGCATACATCCAAATCAACAAAGGAATGGCTTCGCCAGAAGAAGATTAAAGTTTTGGAATGGTCCAGCCAGAGCCCGGACCTGAATCCGATTGAAAATCTGTGGGGTGATCTGAAGAGGGTTGTGCACGGGAGATGCCCTCGCAATCTGACAGATTTGGAGTGTTTTTGAAAAGAGTGGGCAAATCTTGCCAATCAAAATGTGCCATGCTGATAGACTCATACCCAAAAAGACTGAGTGCTGTAATGCTTCAACAAAGTATTAGTTTAAGAGTGTGCACACTTATGCAACCATTTTATATTTTTATATTTTTTTCTTCGCTCTACCTAAAAGATTTCAGTTTGTTTTTTAACTGAGTTGTACAGTTTATAGGTCACATTAAAGGTGGAAAAAGTTCTGAAATGATTTATCTTTGTCTCATTTTATTTTACATCACAGAAACTGAAATTTTAACAGGGGTGTGTAGACTTTATATCCACTGTATTTGTTTTTATCCCATAATTAAATACTTTGTCCTTATCATATTGAGAATAATGTTTTTTTTTTTACAAAGCTAATAAATATTACTGGTTTCTTTATATAATAGAAAGAAAATATATGTTGCTGCTGGGACTTGAACCAAAGATGTTTACATACAAGGTAGGCCATAACACCACTAAGCTATAATATTTCCACATAGAGATATTGTTTTTTCTCTGCTTATTAGCTAAAACACATTTCTGGTGTCTATATAATAATATATTGTGCCTGTGAATAAAGCAGTAATATGTATATTAGCTTTCTGAGCAGAGCTCTGTGTGGTGAAGCTAAAGTACAGAGTGTGTATAATACACATATATAGATACCTTCCAACCATCCCTGATCCGGTGGGACAGTTCTGGATTTCAGTGGCTGTCCAATGGTCCCAGAGATATGTCATTCATCCCCCCTGCCGGCGCTCTACACTGCAGGTCTAGGCGGGGGCAGGTCGGGGCTGGGAGCTCTGTGTATCCTGCTACTGCTGCTGCTGGGGAACAAGGTGAGTATGTGGAGTTTATTTTATTTTTTGACTGCCTGTGAAGGGGGCACAGCTGGCTATAACTACTGTGAGTTGGCACATAGCTACTGTAAGGAGACACATAAATGGGCATAACTATTGTGAGGGGGCACATATATGGGCATAGCTACTGTGAGAGGGTATACAACTAGGCATAACTACTGTGAGGGGGCACATAACTGGGCATAACTACTGAGAGGGGGGACATAACTACTATGAGGGGGCGCATAAATAGGCATAACTACTGTGAGGGGGCACATATCTGGGAATATCTACTGTGAGGGGGCACATATCTGAGCATAACTACTGTGAGGGGGCACATAACTGAGCATAACTACTGAGAGGGGGCACATATCTGGACATAACTACTGTGAGGGGGCACATATCTGGGCATAATCTGTGAAGTGAAGGGGTCACAAACAATGCTAAAGGGGGAGTAATTACTATGTGGGGACATTTAGGGGACTGGGTGGGATTAGGTGTTTAGGTATATTTTGGGTGAAGTTAGAAAAATGGCCTAGTGCAGAATTTTTGGAGGTATGAAAGTTGGGAGGTATGTATATACAGTAGATATGTATAAGTCAGGACACAGCTCTGCCCTTATCCTGATGATCTTGCTCTGTCAATCAAGGGGAGGGGTGCATGTGCAAAGCACAGGGGGTGTTACAGAGCAGTGCTCAGATTATTTCTCCCCGACTCTTAGTGCTTGAATGGCTCATTTGCATATGCTGATATCTCTGTAGCTGTTTAGCATACAGACAAAAGAAAGGTATTGTTTTAATCAGCATGATGAGCCCTAACAGGCAGTGTGTCTGGTTTAATAGGGTTGATCCTGGTGACAGAGCCTCTTTAATGCAAAAATAGCTTTGGTTCTTAGGTTTAATTTGTGGTGCAATGCTGGCATGCCTTTTTAGCCTTGATAAATAAGTCTAGAAGTGCACACTTACAGCCTGGCCATAGGCACTTTTCTCACTTTGTAGAGTGAGAAGTGATAATTTTAGAGTGAGAATGTAATAACTGTACTGCAATTTTACATGTGACTTTTTAACCAGCGCAGTTTACACAAAAATCAGGTGTAAACCTATAAATACATTTTGGCCATTGTGTCTTACATACTATAAAAAAAATTCAGAAATTTACACATTAAGCCCTGTTAGCTAAATATTTTTTTTGTTTATGGGCAGATAAACTTCGGATGGTTGATAAGCGGTTTTGATTTTTTTTTTCACATTTTTTGCCTTTTTTTTTAGTTATTATTATTTTTTTCTGTTAGTTTTAGGGTGAGTTCTCGAACACCCGTGCCCCCACACACACGCACACCAAATAAAGATTTACACGCACGCACATACACATGCAGACACACACTCCCCTATGGCCCACCGGACGATCTCCGCCGATGAGGCATACGACCAGCTTGCCTCCGAGTCTGAGAGTCCCAGTGAGGACGAGGATGACCCCACATTCCTGTTGTCATCCGCATCCTCCTCATCATCTAGCGATGATGATGAGCCTCCAAGGCGGCGGAGACGCAGCCAGGCGGAACAAGGGGACCGCCATGTTAGAGACCCTGTGGCCCAGCCTAGTACGAGCAGCTCTGGGGCTCGTACTAGTTTTCGGGCCCACCAGTTAAATCCACTGGAGCACCCTGCCGATGAACTAGTCTGGTGTAGCCCAGAGCGATACGAGCCCGTGATTCCTGATTTTGTAGGCCAATCAGGAATCCAGATTTCCACAGTGGGCTACACTGAATATGACTTTTTTTTTCAGTGACCCACTGGTAAATCTGATGGTGGAGCAGACGAACCTGTACGCCCAACAGTTCGTTGCTCAACACCCGGGCTCCTTTTTGGCCAGGCCCGGTGGCTGGACGCCGGTCAGTGCAGCCGAAATGAGGACATTTTGGGGCCTCGTGCTGCACATGGGCCTGGTCAAGAAACCCAGTGTCAGGCATTACTGCAGTGGGGACGTCCTATACCAGACCCCACTTTACAGTACGGCCATGACACGCTCCCGGTTTGAGGCCATCCGGAAATGTCTGCATTATTCAGATAATGCAGCATGTCCCCCCCCAGGTGATCCTGCCCATGACCGTCTGTATAAGATACGGCCGGTCATCGATCACTTTGGAGGCAAATTCATGGTGGCCTATGTACCTGGAAGGGAGGTCGCGGTTTATGAGTCTCTCATTGCGTTCAAGGGGATACTCATTTTCCGCCAGTATGTGTCCTCCAAGCGGGCGAGGTATGGCATGAAGCTATACAAAATTTGTGAGTATATGAGGGGCGAGATTCCTAGATTCAACCCCCAGAATGTCCCCCCACTCTGGGTGTTACCGGGAAACTTGTGTGGGACCTTATGTACCCACTGCTAGTTAAGGGCTACCACCTTTACGTGGATAACTTTTATACCAGTATCCCCTTGTTCCAGTCCCTTGCCGCCAGATCCAGAAAAATCAACGCGGCCTCCCTGCCCTCCCCCTCCAGGTACCTATCCCCAGGAGTGAGACCCGTGCCCTTACCACTGGAAACCTGTTGCTGGTCAGGTATAAGGACAAGAGGGATGTCCTTAGGCTGCCCACAATTCATGTTAACGGCATCACCCCTGTCCCTGTGCGAGGTATACCGGCAATGGTCCTCAAGCCCGTTGTATCGTCGCCTACAATCGGTATATGGGAGGAGTTGATCTCTCTGATCAAGTCCTCAAGCCATATAACGCCATGCGCAAAACCCGGGCATGGTACAAAAAAGTTGCAGGCTACTTGGTACAGGTTGCCATGTACAACTCTTTTTTTTACTATCCCGAAGCGCTGGCAGCACAGGGAGATTCCTCCAGTTCTATGAGGCAGTCCTCATGGCCCTGATCTTTTTGAACCGGGAAAGAGCAGGCCGGAGTACCTCGGGAACTGTAGGCGCCCGGATGGTCCCTGGCCAACACTTTCCAGGTGTGGTCCCCCATACTGGAAAGAAGGGACGAACCCAAAAAAGGTGCAGAGTGTGTCACAGGAGGGGGATACGGAAGGACACCACAACTCAATGTGACACGTGCCCCGATCATCCGGGCCTTTGCATTATTGGTTGCTTCAGGGAGTATCACACTTCCATGGAGTACTAAATTTATATCCCAATTTAGCACTGACATCGGATAAAAAAACTGGTTCTCAGACTTGAGACACCCCAAAAAACTAAAATAATTGATTAAAAGTAGACATATTAGGTATCGCCGCGTCGGTAATAATCTCCTCTATAAAAATACCCCATGACCTAACCCCCCAGATTAACACGGTCCAGGAAAAAAAAAAAAGGTGCAAAAAATATATTTTTTTGTCACCTTACATAATAAAAAGTTTAATAGCAAGCGATCAAAAAGTCATATAGCCCCAAAATAGTGCCAATAAAACCGTCCTCTCATCCTGCAAAAAATGAGCCCCCACATAAAATAATCAGATAAAAAAAAAAAATGACACAGACTTTAGAGATACAAAAATTAGACTTATTAGGTATCGCCGCATCCGTAAGAATCTCCTCTATAAAAATACCCCATTACCCAACCCCCCAGATTAACACGGTCAAGGGAAAAAAAAAAGTGCAAAAAAAGATTTTTGGGTCACCTTACATAATAAAAAGTTTAATAGCAAGCGATTAAAAAAGTCATATAGCCCCTAAAATAGTGCCAATAAAGATACCGTATTTTTCGCCCCATAAGACGCACTTTTTCTTCCCTCAAAATGGGTGAGAAATGCCCCTGCATCTTATGGGGCGAATGCTTGCAGTTTTACATCGCAAGCTGCGATGTAGGAGCGAGCGGGGACTCGGGGAGGGACTGGGAGGAGGATCTGGGGGCTGGCAATAGCAACGGGGCGGTGCAGTCAGTGTAGTATAGCCCCGCCGCTCCGGTATACTAATATAAGATGTCATATTCAATTAATAGTTATTAAACATGTTATGGGCTGGGGGGTCTGTGGATGGCACATATATAACAGTGCCACCCACAGATCACCCCTCTAACAGTGGCATCCACAGATCCCCCCAGCCCATAACAGTGCCATCCACAGATCCCCCCCTGTAACAGTGCCATCCACAGATCCTCCCCTGTAACAGTGCCATCCACAGATCCCTCCCTGTAACAGTGCCATCCACAGATCCCCCCCGTAACAGTGCCAGCCACAGATCCCCCTGTAACAGTGCCAGCCACAGATCCTCCTGTAACAGTGCAAGCCACAGATCCCCCTGTAACAGTGCAAGCCGCAGATCCCCCTGTAACAGTGCAAGCCACAGATCCCCCATAACAGTGTCCGTCACAGATCCCCCACCCCATAACAGTGTCCGTAATCCACAGATCCACCCCATAACAGTGTCCGTCATCCACAGATGCCCCCTATAACAGTATCCGTCATCCACAGATCCCCCCCATAAAAGTGTCTGTCATCCACAGATCCCCCCATAACAGTGTCTGTCATCCACAGACCCCCCCATAACAGTGTCTGTCATCCGCAGATCCCCCATAACAGTGTCTGTCATCCACAGTTCCCCCCTATAACAGTGTCCGTCATCCACAGATCCCCCCATAACAGTGTCCATCATCCACAGATCCCTCCATAACAGTGTCCGTCATCCACAGATCCCCCATAACAGTGTCCGTCATCCACAGATCCCCCCCATAACAGTGTCCGTCATCCACAGATCCCCCCCCCCATAACAGTGTCCGTCATCCACAGATCCCCCCCAGAACAGTGTCCGTCATCCACAGATCCCCCCATAACAGTGTCAGTCATCCACAGATCCCCAGTAATAGTACCATCCACAGACCACCATTAGTTCCAAACCCACCAAACACACAGCACACCTTTTGGTTAAAAATATTTTTTTTCTTATTTTCCTCCCCAAAAACCTAGGTGCGTCTTATGGACCGGTGCGTCTTATAGGGCGAAAAATACGGTAATTGGATAAAAAAAGAAAAAAATGACACTTTAGACTTTAGAGATACAAAAATTAGACTTATTAGGTATTGCCGCGTCCGTAAGAATCTCCACTATAAAAATATCTCATGACCTACCCCCCCAGATTAACACAGTCAAAAAAAAAAACGCAATTTTTGGCACTTTTCCATTTCAATCCGTTTTTTCCGGTAACAAAACAAGGGTTAACAACCAAACAAAAGTTAATATTTATTACCCTGATACTGCAGTTAACAGAAATGCCACATTTGTGGTCGTAAACTGCTGTATCAGTAAAAGGGAGGCCGCAAAAGAAAGGACTGACACCATGCCCTTTTGAAGCCCCCCTGATGCCCCCCTAGAGTAAAAACTCCCTAAAAGTGACCCCATCTAAGAAACTACACCCCTCAAGGTATTCAAAACTGATTATACAAACTTTATTAACCCTTTAGGTGTTCCTCAACAGTTAATGGCAAATGGAAATGAAATTTCAGAATTAAAATTTTTGGTAACCTTGCATCACAAAAATGTAATATAGAGCAACCAAAAATCATATGTACCCTAAAAATAGTCCCAAAAAAATGCCACCTTATCCCGTAGTTTCCAAAATGGGGTCACTTTTAGGGAGTTTCTACTCCAGGGGTGCATCAGGGGGGTTGAAACAGGACACGGTGTAAATAAACCGGTCCATAAAAATCAGCCCTCCAAAAACCAAACGGCGCACCTTTCCCTCTACGCCCCGCTGTGTGGCCGTATAGTAGTGTCATGGAACCATGAACCAGACGTACAACAAGAGATAAGTGGAAAATAAGAAGGTTTTATTGAAGAGCAAGCCGTAGCAAAGTCCGAACGGATGGCTAAACCGAAGCAGGGTCTTGCGGAGACAGAGGTCAGGAACCAGAAGGGTAGTCAGACGAAGCCAGGAACAGGAACCAACGGGGTAGTCAGACGAAGCCGGAATCAGGAACCAACAGGGTAGTCAGACGAAGCCGGAATCAGGAACCAACGGGGTAGTCAGACGAGGCCAGGATCAGGAACCAGAAGCAGCAGCAGTCTTGGAAGCATGTGAACACAGGAGGACCAAGCAAGGAACTGAAGCCACAGACCTCCTATATATATGAGCTAGGCATCCAGCTCCTCCCAGTGGGAAGGAGAAGCCGCAGGGTGGGAGGCTACAAGAAAACCCAGAAACCAAGATGGCCGCCAGCACATGTCAAACGAAGGGAACAGCAAGGAGGTAAGACCATGACAGTACCTCCCCCTCAAGGGCCCCTCCTCCGCGGAGTAAGGAACGGTTTCTGAGGGAAGCGTGCGTGGAAGGCTCGGAGCAAGACAGGAGCATGGACATCTGCGGAGGGAACCCAGGAACGCTCCTCTGGACCATAACCACGCCAATGGACCAAAAACTGCACCCGGCCGCGGACCAGGATATTGCTCACCTCATACTCCTCACGATTGCCCACTTGGACCGGACGAGGCCGAGGAATCGAGGAAGTGAAACGATTACACACCAGTGGCTTCAACAGGGAGACATGAAACACGTTGGAGATCCGCATGCCAGGAGGAAGCGCAAGGGCATAGGCTACCGGGTTTACCCTGCGAAGCACTCGGAAGGGACCAACAAAGCGAGGCGCCAGCTTGGGAGTGGGCACTCGAAGGTTGAGGTTGCGGGTGGACAACCATACGCGGTCTCCGACCTGGTAGGAAGGAGCGGGCGCTCGTCTGCGATCAGCCTGGAGTTTCTGGCGCTGCGCAGAGACCTCAAGGGACCTCTGGATCTGTACCCAAGAAGCACGTAGGACGGAAAGGTGATCCTCCACAGCCGGAATATCCTGGGGAGAGAATACCTCCGGTAACACGGCAGGTTGGAACCCATAATTGGCCATGAAGGGAGACGTCCCAGAGGAAGAGTTCACCGCCGTGTTCCTGGCAAACTCAGCCCAAGGCAGGAGGTCAACCCAATTGTCTTGGTGATCGGAGACATAGCAACGAAGGAATTGCTCCAAGGCCTGATTGGATCGTTCTGCGGCCCCATTGGACTGAGGGTGGTAGGCCGAGGAGAAAGAGAGATGAATCCCCAACTGGGAGCAAAAGGCGCGCCAGAACCTGGACACAAACTGACTCCCCCGATCCGACACAATCTCCTTGGGCAAACCGTGCAACCGGAAGACCTCCCTGGCAAAAATCGAGGCCAACTCTTGTGCAGAGGGTAACTTCTTGAGAGGAACACAGTGGCACATTTTGGAAAACCGATCCACAATCATGAGAATGACCGTATGGCCTCGGGATGCAGGGAGGTCCACAATGAAATCCATCCCCAGGTGTGACCATGGACGCTCCCCGGTGGCTATGGGTTGCAAAAGGCCCAACGGAAGGTGCCGAGGGGACTTACTCTGGGCACAAACGGAGCATGCCGCTACATATGCGGCGATGTCGGAACGTAGAGAAGGCCACCAGAACAGACGTGAAACCGCCCAGGACAGCTGATTCTTTCCAGGGTGCCCCGCGGCCTTGGAGTTATGGTAGGTTCGCAACAACCGAGTGCCAACTCCTCAGGCACAAAACATCTGCCGTTGGGTCTCCCAGAGGGAGCACCAGATTGAGCCGCCAAAATCTGCTCACCCAGAGGAGAAGTCAGGCTGGTGCGAATAGCGGCCAGGATCTGATTCGGGGGTATGACCGTAGTCGGAATCGACTCCTCCCCGGACATCTCGGAGTACTGCCGTGATAAGGCATCCGCTCTGATGTTCTTGGAGCCGGGTAGGTAGGAGACCACGTAATTAAAACGTGACAAGAACAGAGCCCATCTGGCCTGACGTGGTGTCAATCTCTTGGCCTCAGAGAGGTAGGTCAGATTCTTGTGGTCCGTCAGGATGAGAACCGGAACCACCGAGCCCTCGAGCAAGTGCCTCCATTCTTTAAGGGCCTGCACGATGGCCAATAACTCCCTGTCACCAATCTGATAGTTGCACTCCGCGGAAGACAGTTTCCGGGAGTAAAACCCACAAGGAAGCAGAGGACCCTCTGGTGTTCTACGCTGAGACAGGAGGGCGCCTACTCCCGTCTCAGACGCGTCCACCTCGAGGACAAAAGGCAACCCAGGGTTGGGATGCGACAGAATCGGAGCCGACACAAAGGCGGACTTTAGAGCCTCAAAAGCTCGGATGGCCTCGAGCGGCCAGACCTGAGGATTACTGCCCTTCCTGGTCAGATCCGTGAGAGGCTTGGCTAGCATGGAAAAGTCCCTGATGAACTTCCGATAATAATTGGCGAAGCCCAAAAAGCGCTGCAGGGCACGAAGCCCACTGGGCTGGGGCCACTGTAAGACAGCCGAAACCTTCTCAGGATCCATGGAGAACCCCTCAGCGGAAATGATGTAACCTAAGAAGGTTACCTGGGATCGGTGAAATTCGCATTTCTCAAGCTTACCGAACAGCTTGTTCTCTCGTAAGCGTTGCAACACTCGTCTGACATCCAGAATGTGGGCCTCCATGGATGCAGAATATACCAAGATGTCATCCAAATAGACCACCACACACTGCTGCAACAGGTCACGGAAACATCGTTGATGAATTCCTGGAAGACTGCGGGCGCATTGCACAACCCAAAGGGCATAACCAAGGATTCATAATGACCGGTCCTGGTGTTAAACGCGGTCTTCCACTCATCACCCGCCTTGATCCTTACCAGGTTATATGCCGCCCTCAGGTCGAGTTTGGTAAAGACCGTGGCCCCTTTGAGGCGATCGAACAGCTCGGAAATCAAGGGTATCGGGTAAGCGTTCTTGATCGTGATGCGATTGAGACCCCTGTAATCGATGCAAGGCCTCAACTCGCCGCCCTTCTTTTTCACAAAGAAAAATCCAGCCCCTGCCGGGGACGAGGATTTGCGAATGTGTCCGCGTGAAAGCGCCTCCCTCACGTACTCCTCCATGGCCTCATTCTCCGCTACCGACAGTGGATAGACTTTGCCACGAGGAGGAACGGCACCGGATTGTAACTCTATGGCACAATCGTATGGGCGGTGCGGAGGTAGGGCAACCGCGCGCACCTTATCGAATACATCCCGGTACTCTTCGTATTCAGGAGGCAACAGAGAGTCCGAGGAAGTACACAGCAACTTGACAGGCCCATGGATGCAACTAGCCCCACACTGCGGTGACCACGAGAGGATCTCGACCGATCTCCAATCGAAAGTCGGATTATGCTTCTGGAGCCAGGGGTACCCCAAGACCACCGAGTAGTGTGGAGACGAAATAACCTGGAGACAGACCGACTCTCTGTGAACGGCACCAATGGCCATCCCCACTGGAAGGGTCTCATGAGTCACGTGTGGCGGCAGAAGGGGTCTGCCGTCTATCGCCTCAAGAGCCAGTGGGGAACCTCGAGGCTGCAGAGGAATGGAATTGGCGGCAACGAACACTCTATCAATGAACAAACCACCAGCACCAGAGTCCACCAACGCCTGGGTCGTCACCGAGCCCCCGACCCAGGAGAGGACAACCGTGATCAGTGGTTTGTCAACACGGGAAACCGGGGACGAGGAGACTCCACCCAAGATCTGCCCCCGACAGGACCTCAGGTGCGAGCGTTCTCCCGGACGGTTCGGACATGCCAACCGAAAATGCCCACCGAGACCACAGTACATGCATCGGCCCTCGCGTCTCCGGAGTACCCTCTCCCCCTCAGACAGGCGAGCAAACCCCCGCTGCATGGGTTCACCCCCAGACAAGTCATCCCCAGGAGGCGTGGGAGGAGAGGGAGGCACGGGTGGGACAGCAAACGTAGGCGCCAATCTGTTAGGAGACCTCCGCAGGCTCTCCTTAAAGGAAGGTCTCTCCCTGAGTCTGGTGTCAATCAAAATCAGGAAAGAAATAAGAGACTCGAGCTCCACTGGTAGGTCCTTAGCTGCAACCTCATCCTTCAAGGCATCCGAGAGACCATGAGAGAAAGCAGCGACCAGAGCCTCATTATTCCAGCCCACCTCTGCTGCCAGGGTACGAAACTCAATGGCGTATTCAGCTACGGATCGTGAACCCTGTCTGATGGACATAAGGAGCTTCGCAGCAGAGGCAGCACGAGCCGGCACATCGAATACCTTCCGAAGAGAAGCAACAAAACCGGAAAACTCGGCAACCACCGGATTGTTGTTCTCCCATAAAGGGCTGGCCCAGGCCAAGGCCTTGTCCGAGAGCAGCGAGATCAAGAAGCCCACCTTTGATCTCTCAGTAGGAAAGGCATGTGGCAGCAACTCGAAGTAAATGCCCACCTGGTTAAGGAAACCTCGGCACTGAGTTGGCTCTCCCCCAAAGCGCTGTGGAAGGGGGGCAGAACCGGTCATACCCTGAAACACCACAGGCGCAGCAACAGGTGTCAGGGTAGACTCTGGCGCAACAACCGGAGCGGCAGTAGGAGCGGGCCCAGGAGCGACAACCGACCCATCGGCAACGGAAGCTAAATGAGCCGTGCGTTCAAGCAGGGTTTGCAACGCCACAGCGAACCGACCCAACAGGTGATCCTGCTGATCAAGTCTGGCAACCAGCGTAGGTAGCGAGGGTGGCCCTGTACCGTCAGAATTCATGGCTTGGTCCTAATGTCATGGAACCATGAACCAGACGTACAACAAGAGATAAGTGGAAAATAAGAAGGTTTTATTGAAGAGCAAGCCGTAGCAAAGTCCGAACGGATGGCTAAACCGAAGCAGGGTCTTGCGGAGACAGAGGTCAGGAACCAGAAGGGTAGTCAGACGAAGCCAGGAACAGGAACCAACGGGGTAGTCAGACGAAGCCGGAATCAGGAACCAACAGGGTAGTCAGACGAAGCCGGAATCAGGAACCAACGGGGTAGTCAGACGAGGCCAGGATCAGGAACCAGAAGCAGCAGCAGTCTTGGAAGCATGTGAACACAGGAGGACCAAGCAAGGAACTGAAGCCACAGACCTCCTATATATATGAGCTAGGCATCCAGCTCCTCCCAGTGGGAAGGAGAAGCCGCAGGGTGGGAGGCTACAAGAAAACCCAGAAACCAAGATGGCCGCCAGCACATGTCAAACGAAGGGAACAGCAAGGAGGTAAGACCATGACAAGTAGTGTACGGCTACATATTGGGTGTTTCTGTAAATGGCAGAGTCAGTGCAATAAAGATACAGTCTTGTTTGGCTGTTAACCCTTGCTTTGTTAGTGGAAAATATGGTTTAAAATGGAAGATTAGGCAAAAAAAAAAAAATTTCCAATTTCATCCCCATTTGCCAATAACTCTTGTGCAACACTTAAAGGGTTAACAACGTATGTAAAATCAGTTTTGAATACCTGGAGGGGTGTAGTTTCTTAGATGGGGTCACTTTTAGGGAGTTTCTACTCTAGGGGTGCATCAGTGGGGCTTCAACTAGGACATGGTGTAAATAAACCAGTCCAGCAAATCTGCCTTCCAAAAACCAAACGGCGCACCTTTCACTCTATGCCCCGCTGTGTGGCCATACAGTAGTAGTTTATGTAAAATCAGTTTTGAATACCTTGAGTGGTGTAGTTTCTTAGATGGGGTCATTTTTGGGTGGTTTCTATTATGTAAGCCTCGCAAAGTGACTTCAGACCTGTAGTGGTCCTTAAAAACTGGGTTTTTGTAAATTTCTGAAAAATTTCAAGATTTGCTTCTAAACTTCTAAGCCTTGTAACATCCCCAAAAAATTAAATATCATTACCAAAATAAATTCAAACATGAAGTATACATATGGGGAATGTAAAGTCATCACAATTTTTGGGGGTATTACTATGTATTACAGAAGTAGAGAAACTGAAACTTTGAAATTTGCTAATTTTTCCAAACTTTTGGTAAATTTGGTATTTTTAATGTAAAAAAAATAATTTTTTTGACTTAATTTTACCAGTATCCTGAAGTACAATATGTGACGAAAAAACAATCTCAGAATGGCCTGGATAAGTCAAAGCGTTTTAAAGCTATCAGCCCTTAAAGTGACACTGGTCAGATTTGCAAAAAATGGCCTGGTCCTTAAGGTGAAATAAGGCTGTGTCCCTATGGGGTTAAAAGAACTATGGAGAGAAATGGATAGAGAAAGGAAGATAACAGCTTATCTCTGGTGCTGGAATGTGAACTTTTATTTATTTTTTCATGAATATGATGATTAGGAAGAGGAGAACAGAACTTTATAGAACTGTAAATATCTTGACGGTTGCATTTGTCAAATCCAATACCTTATTTATTTGCTAATTTTAACCATACCCTCAAATTAAGGTCCCATTCCAATTAAATAAATATGCCTTATGTTTCTCATTTTACATTCTCTAAATCTATGTATTCAAGGCACTGGCTGATTTTTTTCTAAATTCTTATCTGTTACTAATAATATTCGGGAAATGTATACCTCATGTGTGAAATACCTCAGGCAGAAGAAATATGGCTGGACTCAAGCACAAGTTCATCATAAATATGTGCAAGGGAAATCACGTACGTTAGATTTCCTGGACAACACGCATTATTTCCTTTGTGAATACATTTATAATCATTGCTGAAAACATAGATCACTCTGATAATCTGCAGAATTGAGGTCCTCAGAATGATGTTTCTAAGCTAAAACTTGCTCCCTTGGCCTTCAACATGCAAAATGTAATGTTTCTCCAAGTGACATGGAGCCTGCACGGAAATACCATTCTCCGGAGCTATTTATTAAACAATATAGCATGGTTTGCTTTTCCTCTGTTGGCATTTCCTGTGAGAGCAGCAGAACAATACAGTGAGGATTACCAGCACAAATGGAAGCTGTTATCATTGTAACGAAGCTAAGTTGTACAGGAAATAACTGACCACTCGGCTACAGCACAGTTTAAAGGGACTGATCGAAACACAATGGTTGAAAACCATGAAAAGCAGGAACATAATCAGTTAAATTTCATCACAGGGATGTTTGCCTCATTGTAAATTTATGTATGGAAAATCAAACACGCTACACTTGTTTTTTGTTTTCACTATTAACTGTTGGAAAATGATGTAGTTGTAATGATAATTACTATGTTGTGATTTATTTCAAAACTGAATCATATATACTGTTATTGATATCTCTGTGCCATAGCAAAATGTAAAAAAAAAAAATGGCCAACTCAGTTGTTTGTCCTAATTAGTGTTGAGTGAATCAAAGCCAAACAAATTGACTTCAATCCGAATTTCAGGAAAAATGTGATTAGTCGTGATGCCGAATTTCCTCACGCTTCAAGGTAACAAATATTTTTTTTCTGAAATGGCGGCAAAAAAAAAAAACTTAGCCATTTGCTCAAAATCAATCAATATATATATACAGACGTGGACAAAATTGTTGGTACCCTTTGGTCAATGAAAGAAAAAGTCACAATGGTCACAGAAATAACTTTAATCTGACAAAAGTAATAATAAATTAAAATTCTATAAATGTTAACCAATGAAAGTCAGACATTGTTTTTCAACCATGCTTCAACAGAATTATGTAAAAAAATAAACTCATGAAACAGGCATGGACAAAAATGATGGTACCCCTAGAAAACACAGAACATAATGTGACCAAAGGGACATGTTAATTCAAGGTGTGTCCACTAATTAGCATCACAGGTGTCTACAACCTTGTAATCAGCCATTGGGCCTATATATATGGCTCCAGGTAATCACTGTGTTGTTTGGTGATATGGTGTGTACCACACTCGACATGGACCAGAGGAAGCAAAGGAAAGAGCTGTCTCAAGAGATCAGAAAGAAAATTATAGACAAGCATGTTAAAGGTAAAGGCTATAAGACCATCTCCAAGCAACTAGATGTTCCTGTGAGTACAGTTGCACATATTATTCATAAGTTTAAGATCCATGGGACTGTAGCCAACCTCCCTGGACGTGGCCGCAGGAGGAAAATTGATGACAAATCTAAGAGACGGATAATCCGAATGGTAACAAAAGAGCCTAGAAAGACTTCTAAAGAGATTCAAGGTGAACTTCATGCTCAAGGAACATCAGTGTCAGATCGCACCATCCGTCGTTGTTTGAGCCAAAGTGGACTACATGGGAGACGACCAAGGAGGACACCATTGTTGAAAACGAATCATAAAAAAGCAAGACTGGAATATGCCAAACTACATGTTGACAAGCCACAAAGCTTCTGGGAGAATGTCCTGTGGACAGATGAGACAAAAATCGAAGTTTTTGCCAAGGCACATCAGCTGTATGTTCACAGACGAAAAAATGAAGCATATCAAGAAAAGAACACTGTCCCTACTGTGAAACATGGAGGAGGCTCTGTTATGTTCTGGGGCTGCTTTGCTGCGTCTGGCACAGGGTGTCTTGAATCTGTGCAGGGTACAATGAAATCTCAAGACTATCAAGGAATTCTAGAGAGAAATGTACTAGCCAGTGTCAGAAAGCTTGGTCTCAGTCGCAGGTCATGGGTCTTGCAACAGGACAATGACCCAAAACACACCGCTAAAAACACCCAAGAATGGCTAAGAGGAAAAAATTGGACTATTCTAAAGTGGCCTTCTATGAGCCCTGACCTCAATCCTATTGAGCATCTTTGGAAGGAGCTGAAACATGCAGTCTGGAAAAGGCACCCTTCAAACCGGACACAACTGGAGCAGTTTGCTCATGAGGAGTGGGCCAAAATACCTGCTGAGAGGTGCAGATGTCTCATTGACAGTTACAGGAAGCGTTTGATTGCAGTGATTGCCTCAAAAGGTTGCGCAACAAAATATTAAGTTAGGGGTACCATCATTTTTGTCCATGCCTGTTTCATGAGTTTATTTTTTTACATAATTCTGTTGAAGCATGGTTGAAAAACAATGTCTGACTTTCATTGGTTAACATTTATAGAATTTTAATTTATTATTACTTTTGTCAGATTAAAGTTATTTCTGTGACCATTGTGACTTTTTCTTTCATTGACCAAAGGGTACCAACAATTTTGTCCACGTCTGTATATATATATATATATATATATATATTCGTAATTACACATTTATTTTGTGCCATACATTTTTTACAATTACTAAAAAAGTATTAAATATAATCTCTATTCCTGAAATGTTTAGACAAGGGTTTGAACTCCCAACCTTGCATATTTGAAGAAAGGATGTTAACCACACACTATAGAGCTACATGTTAGCCTGCACAGAAATATAAAATAAGTCTTCTGATCAATAGGAATACTCACTACATCAGAAACTTTATGAGTTATCATACTTTTGATATATATAAAAGCATAATATGTTGGAAACTACTACTGATGTTTTTAGCCATAATATATTTACATATATTATAATAATATATGTCGATATATTATGGCTAAAAACATATATATATATATATATTTGTGGTCAAGGCTCCGGGGGGAGTGTGGAACGAAGGAGGAGAAACTGGACGTGGTAGGACCTAACTGGCTAGTGGTGTGCCTTTAGCCATGTAACGCGGGTAGCCAAAAAAGAGGGCAAAACATGGATTTAGGCAGTTTATTGTTTGAGAATTTCACAAGACCAAACTGGAAAAAGCTTTGGCAATCTCGACCCGTGGATGTGGGATGTATCGGGAAAAACATGAAGATTGCCATCGTCCCATCTTTCGTATGACGTGAGCGGTAACGCCATGTTTGGAAGCTGCGGATGCGGCCCCTATTCGGAAAGAGTGTCCGGAGATGGAGGCAGCGTGGAATCCCAGAGCCGAAACTATGGAACGAATGTGCCTGATGAACTGCGAGGATGTCAGCGAAAGCACGGGGAAAGGCAGTAAGGGGCTGTCGGGAGTTCTCTCGTGGAGAGTAGCTGATTGAACACTGACACTGGGCACCAAGGATTGGACGAATTGAAGTACTCGATCTGTACCGGTGGACCGACTTGGGAGGTTTTGGAGGAAAGTAGAGAGAAGGTGAAGTGGTCTGAACTACGACGGAGCTGACTGATTGCCGGCCCTGGATTCTGGGCTGAGGTGCAGCAGAATTCCCCAGGCCTGAGGAACCCGTAGAAGCTGAGGTAGAGGGCAGCTTTGAGGATCAAACTCCGGAAAGGGCCAAAAGGACTGCCATCTAGGGCGGCAGAAATTTTTTGGAATAAATCCCCTGTAACTGGTTGTCTGGTGGGAGTGGAAGGAGAAGAGAGCTTCTGAATGCCTCTCAAGACCGCCTTGACCGCCTGGGAGGAAAAGAAAGAGGTATGACTGGGATGACTGATCATGTGGTGGTGCTGGATGCCCGCTAGGTAAAGTCTGATGGTGTTGTGGGACAATCGGAGCTCCTTGTGGCAGTACGCCAGGAAGGCCAGGACGAAAGAGACTCTGTCCCTGTCCCCCCTGGGATGAAGGTGTGCAAACCGCCTGAAGGTGTTCCACCCCGTTAGATAGTTGCGGGCAGAATTGACCGAGAGTGACCTGAGGATGAGACTGTGGGCTGCGGAAATGTACTCCTCTAGTCCATGATCAGGGCTTCGAACCCTGGAGGGTTGATCCCGACTCTCTGTGCTCCCGGCATGACCTGAAAAAACAAATTAAAGTTTAAACGGGACAGAGCATCGGCTGCGGTATTTTTCTTGCCCTCTATGTGCCTGCAGATGACACGGAAATTATTCTGGAGAGACAGCCAGGTGAGCTTACGGACCAGACGCATGACCTTTGGTGAGCTGGACCTACCCCTGGCGAGGATGTCGACGACTGCCTGGTTGTCAGTCATGAAGCACACTGGCCTGTTACTCCATGACTGCCCCCAGACAAGAGCGGCTGCGACTATGGGGTAGACCTCGAGCAGGGGAGAGGACCTGGCAGCCTCCTGGTCTGAAGAGACCTGCGCGGGCCAAGGACCCGCAAACCATTGGTCCCCGCAGATGGCCCCGAAACCGAGGGAAGCAGCAGCATTGGAGAAAACCAAGGGGGAGGCATCGTCCCACTGAGGAACGAAAAGGGAGATGCCATTCCAACTGGACAAAAATAGGGACCACATGGCCAGATCTGCCAACGCATCGCGTCCGAGGTGGATGAGGGCATGCTGATCAGAGGCTGTTGGGAGGAGTCTGAGTAGGCCGGCGGTGAATGATCTGCCCTGAGGCATGATCCTGGCGGCGAAGTTGAAGGACCCCAATAGATACTGGAGTTCCAACTTCGACACCGTGCGGGTACCCACGAGCCTGGCCACTGAGTCCTTTAGCCTGCTTAATTTGTCCAGGGGAAGGCTGGCCTCCATTCTGACTGTGTCCAGGGTGATGCCCAGAAAGGTGATTACCCTGGAGGGGCCTTCAACCTTTGCTGAGGCCACTGGAATGTTCAGGCGACTGAACAGGCTGAGGAGGCTGTCCAGCCTATCCGGGGCATGCTCGGGCTGCTCGATGAGCAAGAAGTCGTCCAGATAATGGATGACCCTCGGACAGTGGACGTGATTGACCAGGACCCAGTGAAGTGCTTGGGCGAACTGGTCAAAGAGCCAAGGACTGCTCTTTGACCCGAACGTCAAGCGGGTGGCAAAATAATATTTTGCCCTCCATTTGATGCCATAGAACTTCCAGGTGAGGCAGGATAGGCAGCAACTTGAAGGCATCGGAAATGTCCGCTTTTGACAACCAAGCTCCTGCCCCGACCTGTAAGATGAGTTCGACGGCCTCGTCCAGTGAAGAGTACTGCATGGAGAATTCGTCCGACGGGACCAGGGAATTTAGGCTGGGGGTGCTGCATACATGAGGAGCGGACAGGTCATAGATCAATCTCTTTTTATTGGAGGATTTTTTGGTCACCAAACCTATGGGGCTGACTCGGTACACAGGGAAAGGGGATTCGGCAAATGGACCGATCATGAAGCCCTTCTGTAACTCCGCCTCCAACAGTTCGTCCACCGCCCCGGGATCCGCAAGAGAAGAGAGAAGGTTAGGGCACTCATGAGTGGTCTGCGGAAGGGTGACTAGCCCTGTATGAAACCCCTCCGCAAAACCCTGTTTGAGAAACAGGACAAAACTGGGGTCATGATGTTGTTGGAGGAGGGAGAGTAACTGGTCAATGTTGACCCCGCCTAGTCAGGGGCGTTTGGCCGTGCGTTGGGAACAAGAGGACTGAGGATGGGCCATAAAACAGATGGAGCAGATGTGCAAGGCTTTGCACTTATCGAAACTGCAGAAACCCAGGTTAAAGTTATTACAAATCTGATTCTTCCCTAGAAAGGTGATGGGACGACCTAGTTTGTCCGTGGCGGGGTTGGGTTTCTGCGCTCCGGAGCTAAACATTGGCCTGGCAGGGGGTGGGTTAGGGACATGGGGGCACCAATCAGAAGAATGGAGAACTGACTGGCAACCGGCACAGGCTGGGGATTATAGCCCGGCGAAATGCCTGCAAAAAATCTCCATGTCCAAAACCGCCCAGTTGGTGACATGCTGGTGCTGGAGGAACGCTGCTGCCGCTTTGGCGGAGAAGGACCGATGGTACTCATAAAAAGCGGAACCGCCATATTTGTATCCTAGCTCGGTGACTTTGTACATATATGTGTCCAGTTCCTCCCTGCGGTGGGGATGAATGGAACACACGATGTCCCGGTACAGGCTGAAGGTCAGCATAAATTCGGGGATGGTCAGCTTCTTATTGAGGCGGACGTCTTTGGACCTCAGTACCACTGACACATCACCGCAGGCGATTGTCCGGTTTTCGACCATGTCATGGGTGGAGATCAGGATGGCGGCCAAATTGATGTCCTTTCCTGCCAGGATATCCCGCCTAATGTTCTCTGGTATGAAGAATGCGGGGGCGATGTCGGGAGCAGCAAGGCTTGTACCTGGGATGTTAGCGTGGGAAGTTGAAGGAACAGCTTCGGGCTCTGCGGGAGGAGGAGGCGTGGCAATTGTGTTCTCGACGGCCTGGAGCCTGGAGTCGATGTGCGATATTGAAGACGCTAGGTTGTTGATGGTTGCGTGGAGTTGGGTCAAGGAGAGCTGAATGGTTGACATGGAGACCAGGTCTTCGGAGGCTCCGGGTGGTTCGGGAGCCCTGGGTGACTGGGGAAAGAGCAGGCGATATAATTCTGCCTTTCGTGCTGATGCCGAGTGGCGGATCCCTTTCTTTTTGAGCTCGGCGACCAGCCTGGGGATGGTCCAATGTCTGTAGGACGCGCGGCTGGCTGCCTCGGAGACCGCTGACTCTGGGATGGACATTGAGTCCTCAATGTCCGATACGTGAGACATGATATCGAGGAGAGGGCACGCCGTTTGAGTCGGACCCTGTTGGGAGGATCTGAATTGAAATGACAAAACTCATGCAAATGACCCCCAAAAAATAAAATAAAAAATTTCTTACCTGGAGCCAAGCGGAATTTGGGGTGGAAAAAGGGAAACCTGGGAACGAGCAAAAGCCCGGGAAGGTCCACGGAGAGGGTGAGACTTTGTACCCCGCAACCTGGGATTTGTAAGTGAGGCAGAAATTTAACAGGTACCTGTGTGGAGAGGTACACCAACAACATTTCTGAAAACGGAACTTACGCGGATGACGATCAGGAAGAAACGAGACCTGAATGAGGGAAGAAAGAAATGACAACCTGAGCGGGTCAGGAATTAAACGAGAGTGATGGACTGTGCCAAATGATCGGACTGAAGACCCCAGGGTGCGTCGGGAGATGGTTACTGGAGAAGAAGAAGACGGTGCCATGGCCGAGTGGCCCCTACGAAGCCGTGATGGCAAGATGAAAACGAGAATGGAGGTAGGTGATGGAAAAAACATGAAAAAACAAAAAGGCCTGAGCGTGTGAGGAAATGAAAGGAAGCATGAGCTGCTTGACAGGTAACTTGGAAAGAGTTGGGTCCTGTGAAACAAGACCGAAGGCCGAGATGCCTCTGGTGACGAGGCCTCAACTGGATGCCAAAGTGGAATCCTACCAGAGTGGCGGCCAGCGAGGCGACATGACCCGCGCACGACAGCAACGGAGAGCCAAACGGGTCCCGAGTGTGAGAGGTGAAGAGCCTGACCTGACCGTGATAGGTACACATGAAGCGGAAAGAAGGCGTGACAGGACAGTGAGAGGTGAGTTGAACGTGAGTGAAACAAAGACAGGTGAAGGACCTTGACGGGGACGGCTATGAAACTGAGTGATTGTGGGAGTGTCAGGCAACCGGCCCTGAAAATCTGTGCGTGATGGGAAGGAGACAAAAACAGGGCCTGACAAGCAAGGCGGACATGAAAAACCTGAACGTACCAGGTGACAGGACACAAAGAGTGACAGAATACGAAAAGAACCTGAACGTATCAGGTGACAGGACACGAAGCGAAACTGAACGTAACAGGAGACAGGACACGAAGCGAACCTGAACGTATCAGGTGGCAGGACCTGAGGAGTAACAGGACATGAAGAGAACCTAAATTCAAGGTGACCGGACAAGAGGAGAACCTGAAAGTATCAGGTGACAGGACACGAAAACGAACCTGAACGTATCAGGTGACAAAATACGAAGAGAACCTGAGGTATCAGGTGACAGGACACGAAGCGAACCTGAACGTATCAGGTGACAAGACACGAAGCGAAAACCTGAACGTATCAGATGACAGGACGTGGAGAGTAACAGAACATGAAGAGAACCTGAAACTCAGGTGACCGGACACGAAACGAACCTGAAGTATCAGGTGACAAGACAAGAAACGAACCTGAACGTATCAGGTGACAGGACGTGAAGAGTAACAGGACATGATGAGAACTTGAACTCAGGTGACGGGACACGAAAAAGAACCTGAATGTATCAGGTGACAAGACACGGATAGGATTTTTTTTTTTTTGCGCACAGTGCTTCAAGGACTGAAGCGGGGATGAGGTGAGGCTGGCGCCGGCTGTCCGGACCTGTGGGCGAGTGATGGAGTGAAGCGGGCGTAGTGGGTGAGTGACGGTATGGCTGTATGGCTGAGCTCCTCAAGACCAGGACCCAGGAGCGGAGCCCGGCTGCATACCCCCGCAAAGGCCGGGGAGCGTCACTCAGGGGGATGCATCCGGGCTCCCAGCAAGGCGATCCCGGGCGTCAGACGCGCAGCCAGTCCCCCAGGAAGGGAACGGCGAGGCAGGGGTTAATGCGGCGGAAACAGCGTGCCTCCTGACAATATCTCAGAGACGCCTGGCAGTTTCTAAATATTTGCATTGGTTAGCATGTGAGGTATCTGTGCAGAGCCGTGATCTGTAAAAAGGAGGCACCAGTGCTATGAGCGTGATCAGGATGCAGAATGGATCCCTCACCTTGGACAATGGGACTCAGATGCGTCTCCGCTTCCCGCACCCACGAAACAAAAACAGACACCCAGTCAAAGATGCATCACGTCTTGTTTGGTGAGTGAATATTTCTTACTAGTACACTATTTGACTTCCCACAGCCGTATGAACTGCCCTGACACGTATCTCAGAGACCGGACCCCTATGCCCCAATGAGAAGAGCGATGAGGAGACCGGTCCCGGAACTGATGGGCGGGAGAGAAGGCGGGGCGTCCCGGCCGGGGGTGGGATTCGAGGCAGCAGGGCGGTCATGCGCAAATGCGGGCGATTAGTAAGCGGCGAAAGTAGTCAAGCCCGGGGGAAGGCGTGGAGCGCGCAGCTGACGGCGGCCGCGCAAGACACCAGACCTGCAAGAGAACGAAGGCACCGTGCCTACTTACCGACGCCGCAGAGGAGATCGACGGAGCAGGGGGACGCAGTCGCCGCTACACGCTGGAGCTGGGAGCCGGAACCGGAAGTCGCACAGGTAAGACGTCACACTGCGCGATGCCGACACCTGGGAGGAGAGCGTGCGGCCGGCTAAATACCCTATGCCCCTCCCACAAATGCAGGCTGGGAATCCAGCCTGCCATACATATATATGTGTGTGTGTTTCTGCCAGGATTCAAACTCCCAACCTAGTACATTAGAGGCAAGGACATTAACCACTACACCGCACAGAAATATAAAATACATTTTCTGCTGACTAGGAATACTCACTACATCAGAAACTTCTATGAGGTTTTTCTGACACAGTTTAGCATTTAGCTTTGTCGCTGAGTGGGTAAGGTCATTGTCTTTAATGTACAAGGTTGGGTGCTCAAATCCTGGTTGAAACTTTTCTGAAAATCGATTTAAACACATTGGGGTATCTTCAAGTACTGACTATATGGATATAGCTACTGCATATATGGAGTCAGGTGCCCGGGTACACCCGATAGTGTTGATTGAGCATGTTTGGCCGAACACCAGTTCAGCTTCAGATGCTCGGCACATGGCAGTATTCGTCCGAATACCGTATGTGCTTGAGTGCAATGCTCGAGTCTCCTACCCGCACATTTGTTGGCTGTTACGCAGCCAATAAACATGCAGGTAAGTACTACCCTTCACTGTAATGCCACAGCCATGTTGGTTACTGGCATTACAGTGATTCGCTGGCCAAAATGTGAAATTGGGTGCTATATAGCACCAGAGGACACGTGTTAGGCCTCATGCACACGACCGTGCTGTTTTTTGCGGTCCGCAATTTGCGGAATGGGTGGCCCATTGTATAAATGCCTATTCTTGTCCGCAAAATGGACAAGAATAGGACAGGTTATATTTTTTTTGCGGGGCCACGGGACGGTGAAACGGATGCGGATAGCACACGGAATGCTGTCTGCATCTTTTGCGGCCCCATTGAAGTGAATGGGTCCGCACCCGAGCCGCAAAAAATGCGGCACAGATACGGACCACAAAAATGGTCGTGTGCATGTGCCCTTAGGCTACATGCACACGAACGTTGTTTGTTTCCGTGTCCGTTCCATTTTTTCTGTCGATAGGATGCGGACCTATTTTTTTGCAGATAGGATGCTGTCCGCATCAGTATGTCCATTCTGTTGCCCCACCCTATTTTTTTCTAGTTTGCAGACGAGGATAGGCATTATTACAATGGATCTGCAAAAATTGCATAAGGCCTTAGTCAGGGAAAGCTGTGCTGAAGAAGGGAAAGATAGTGTAGGGAGTGAAATTTTATTTTTTTCATTAGAAAAACTTCTCCATTTAACCCCTTAGGCCTCTTTCAGACGGGCGTTGTTGGAAAAGGTGCGGTGCGTTGCGGGAACATTCATCATTTGTTGCACATGCACTTTAGTGAATGAGAATCCTGTTGAATAATAATGGACTTGGATCCGCTGTAGATCTCCTCCAGTGATGTCGTTTTTTATCTCCTGCACTTTGTTTTAATCATGTCTGTATTTAATTATGTAAACATTGTGATTTTTGTAATAAAGAATTTGATTAGTATAAGCGGTCTGGCATTTTTCTGTGTAGGTTTATATATATGATAGCTGCCATAGGCTTAACCCATTACTTGGACAAGTAATTAACCCCTGGTTGGGGTAAATATCGGATGTTATCGTTGCGGGAACATGCACGATTTTTCTGCACAAGTGCAAAACATTGTAATGCGTTTTGCACTCGCGTGAGAAAATCGGCATGTTTGGTACCCAAACCCGAACTTCTTCACAGAAGTTCGGGCTTGGGATCGTGGTTCTGTAGATTGTATTATTTTCCCTTATAACATGGTTATAAGGGAAAATAATAGCATTCTGAATACAGAATGCATAGTAAAATGGAGCTGGAGGGGTTAAAAAAAAATAAAAAATGTTTTAACTCACCTTAATCCACTTGATCGCGCAGCCGGCATCTCTTCTGTCTTCTTTCTTTGCTGTGTGCAGGAACAGGACCTGTGGTGACGTCACTCCGGTCATCACATGGTCCATCACATGATCCATCACCATGGTAAAAGATCATGTGATGGATCATGTGATGACCGGAGTGACGTCACCACAGGTCCTGTTCCTGCACACAGCAAAGAAAGAAGACAGAAGAGATGCCGGCTGCGCGATCAAGTGGATTAAGGTGAGTTACATTTTTTATAATTTTTTTAACCCCTCCAGCGCTATTTTACTATGCATTCTGTATTCAGAATGCTATTATTTTCCCTTATAACCACGTTATAAGGGAAAATAATAATGATCGGGTCTCCATCCCGATCATCTCCTAGCAACCGTGCGTGAAAATCGCACTGCATCCGCACTTGCTTGCGGATGCTTGCGATTTTCACGCAACCCCATTCATTTCTATGGAGCCTGCGTTACGTGAAAAACACACAAAATAGAGCATACTGCGATTTTCACCCAACGCACAAGTGATGCGTGAAAATCACCGCTCATGTGAACAGCCCCATATAAATGAATGGGTCGGGATTCAGTGAAGGTGCAATGCGTTCAACTCATGCATCACATCCGCACGGAATACTCGCCCGTGTGAAAGGGGCCTTAAGGACTCAGCCCTATTTCCCCTTAAGGACTTGGCCATTTTTTGCAAATCTGACCAGTGTCACTTTAAGTGCTGATAACTTTAAAACGCTTTGACTTATCCAGGCCATTCTGAGACAGTTTTTTCGTCACATATTGTACTTCATGACACTGTTAAGATGAAGTAAAAAATTAGAATTTTTATTTATAAAAAAAATACCAAATTTATCAAAAATTTGTAAAAAATTGCAAATATCCAAGTTTCAATTTCTCCTATAATACATAGTAATACCTCCAAAAATAGTTATTACTTTACATTCCCCATATGTCTACTTCATGTTTGGATCATTTTGGGAATGATATTTTATTTTTTGGGGATGTTACAAGTCTTAGAAGTTTAGAAGCAAATCTTGAATTTTTTTCAGAAATTTTCAAAAACCCAAATTTTAGGGACCAGTTCAGGTCTGAAGTCACTTTGTGAGGCTTACATAATAGAAACCACCTAAAAATGACCCCATTCTATAAACTACATCCCTCAAGGTATTCAAAACTGATTTTATAAACTTTTTTAAACCTTTAGGTTTTCCACAAGAATTAATGGAAAATAGAGATACAATTTCAAAATTTCAAATTTTTGGCAGATTTTCCATTTTAATAATTTTTTTCCAGTTACAAAGCAAGGGTTAACAGCCAAACCAAACTCAATATTTATGGCCCTGATTCTGTAGTTTACAGAAACACCCCATATGTGGTTGTAAACCGCTGTACGGGCACACGGCAGGGGGCAGAAGAAAAAGAATGCCATACGTTTTTTGGAATGCAGGTTTTGCTGGACTGTTTTTTTGCCACCATGTCCCATTTGAAGCCCCCCTGATGCACCCCTAGAGTAGAAACTCCATAAAAGTGACCCCATCTAAGAAACTACAGCCCTCAAAATATTCAAAACTGATTTTACAAACGTTGTTAACCCTTTAAGTGTTCAACAACAATTAATGGAAAATATAGATACAATTTAAAGATTTCACTTTTTTGGCAGATTTTCCATTTTAATAATTTCTTTCCAGTTACAAAGCAAGGGTTAACAGCCAAACCAAACTCAATATTTATGGCCCTGATTCTGTAGTTTATAGAAACACCCCATATGTAGTCGTAAACCGATGTACGGGCACACGGCAGGGTGCAGAAGGAAAGGAATGCCATACGTTTTTTTGGAAAGCAGGTTTTGCTGGACTGTTTTTTTTGACACCATGTCCCATTTGAAGCCCCCCTAATGCACTGCTAGAGTAGAAACTCCATTAAAGTGACCCCATCTAAGAAACTACACCCCTCAAAGTATTCAAAACTGATTTTACAAACATAGTGAAACCCTTTAGGTGTTCCACAAGAATTAATGGAAAATAGAGATACAATTTCAAAAATTCACTTTTTTGGCAGATTTTCCATTTTATTTTATTTTTTCCAGTTACAAAACAAGGGTTCACAGCCAAACCAAACTCAATATTTATGACCCTGATTCTGTAGTTTACAGAAACACCCCATATGTGGTCGTAAACCGCTGTACGGGCACACGGCAGGGCGCAGAAGGAAAGAAATGCCATACGGTTTTTGGAAGGCAGGTTTTGATGGAATGGTTTTTTTGACATCATGTCCCATTTGAAGCCCCCCTGATGCACCCCTAGAGTAGAAACTCTCCATAAAAGTGACCCCTTTTAGAAACGAAGGGATAGGGTGGAAGTATTGTTGGCACTAGTTTAGGGTACATATGATTACAACATTCGTCTGACAGGTTAGATCATGTGATATTTTTATAGATCAGGATGTCACGGACGCTGCAATACCTAATATATATATATGCTTTTTTTACACCATTTTTATTTTTTTACGGTATTTACCTGACGGGTTAGGTCATGTGATATTTTTATAGAGCAAGTTTTTATGGACGCTGCGATACTTAATATGAATACTTTCTTTTTATTTATATAAGTTTTACACAATGATTTTCATTTTTGAAGCAAAAAAAACATGTTTTAGTCTGAGAGCCATCATTTTTTCAGTTTTTGGCCGATTACCTTGGGTAGGGTATTATTTTTGCGGGATGAGATTATGGTTTTATTGGCACTATTTTGTGGTGCGTGTGACTTTTTGAACGCTTGCTATTACACTTTTTGTGATGTAAGGTGACAAAAAATTGTTTATTTAGCACAGTTTTTATTTTTTATTTTTTACGGTGTTCGTCTGAGGGGTTAGGTCATGTGATATTTTTATAGAGCCGGTCGATACGGACGCGGCGATACCTAATATGTATACTTTTTTTTATTTATGTAAGTTTTACACAATATTATCATTTTTGAAATAAAAAAAAATCATGTTCTAGTGTCTCCATATTCTGAACCATAGTTTTTTGTTTTTTTTTGGGGCGATTGTCTTAGGTAGGGGCTCATTTTTTGCAGGATGAGGTGACAGTTAGATTGGTACTATTTTGGTGGGCAAACGCCTTTTTGATCGCTTGCTGATTTAAGGTGACAAAAAAATTGTTTATTTAGCACAGTTTTTATTTTTTATTTCTTATTTTTCTTAAGGTGTTTATCTGAGGGGTTAAGTCATGTAATATGTTTATAGAGCCAGTCGATACGGACACGACGATACCTAATATGTATACTTTTCCCCCCCCTATTTTTTAACTTTATTTGGGGAAAATGACAGGATGCCCGCTGAATGATTTTAGCGGACATCCTGTTCCGATTAACCCCCGCCACGGCGCAATGTAGTTTTAAAGTTAGGACATACCGGTACGTCCTGGGTCCTTAAGGACTCGGCAAACATGGTGTACCGGTACGTACTAAGTCCTTAACCGCCTCCGATCCGTGGATCCGCAAAACACATATGGACCTCTGAATGGAGCCTTACAGGGGGGTGATCAATGACAGGGGGGTGATCAGTGAGTCTATATGGGGTGATCACCCCCCTGTCATTGATCACCCCCCTGTAAAGCTCCATTCAGACACTGCGGATCCGCAAAACACATACGGCCGTCTGAATGGAGCCTTACAGGATGGTGATCAATGACAGGGTGGTGATCACCCCATATAGACTCCCTGATCACCCCCCTGTAAGGCTCCATTTAGACATTTTTTTGGCACAAGTTAGCGGAAATTGTTTTTTGTTTTTTTTGTGTTTTTTCTTACAAAGTCTCATATTCCACTAACTTGTGTCAAAAAATAAAATCTCACATGAACTCACCATACCCCTCACGGAATCCAAATGCGTAACATTTTTTTAGACATTTATATTCCAGACTTCTTCTCACGATTTAGGGCCCCTAAAATGCCAGGACAGTATAAATACCCCACATGTGACCCCATTTCGGAAAGAAGACACCCCAAGGTATTCGCTGAGGGGCATATTGAGTCCATGAAAGATTGAACTTTTTGTCCCAAGTTGGTGGAAAGGGAGACTTTGTGAGAAAAAACTAAAATAAATCAATTTCCGCTAACTTGTGCCAAAAAAAAAATCTTCTATGAACTTTCCATGCCCCTCATTAAATATCTTGGGGTGTCTTCTTTCCAAAATGGGGTCACATGTGGGGTATTTATAATGCCCTGGCATTTTAGGGGCCCTAATGCGTGAGAAGTAGTTTGAAATCAAAATGTGTAAAAAATGCCCTGTGAAATCCGAAAGGTGCTCTTTGAAATGTGGGCCCCTTTGCCCAGCTAGGCTGCAAAAAAGTGTCACACATGTGGTATCTCCGTACTCAGGAGAAGTTGGGCAATGTGTTTTGGGGTGTCATTTTACATATACCCATGCTGGGTGAGAGAAATATCTCGGCAAAAGACAACTCTTCCCATTTTTTTATACAAAGTTGGCATTTGACCGAGATATTTATCTCACCCAGCATGGGTATATGTAATATGACTCCCCAAAACACATAGCCCAACTTCTCCTGAGTACGGCGATACCACATGTGTAATATAAAAGAGAATCCGCAGCACTCATCAATGAATAGTGAATAAAATGGATTTATTCCATAAAGCAGCAAGGAAATGCGACGTTTCGACCGTTCCCGGTCTTTTTCAAGCAATAGAGTGAATACAAAAACATGTGTTTTATAGTGCCTAATCAATTACCTGAGCCCTCCCCCAGGTACAACCATTAATTACATTGGTGCATATACAAAGCCATTAGCAAATGGCATCTTTGTGCAATTTAACTTAAAATCCATTACCCTTCCCACAGGGAAATGTCCTTGGGGTCCACTTCTATTCCGGATCGTCTTTAGGACGAATTTCGTTCGGCGTCCCGGAGTCTCCAATGCGCATGCGTCCCCTTTGATCAATAGCCAATAGAAAAAATTCTTTAACTGACGTCACCAGTTGTCAATGGCGCGGAGGCAGACTTTGCTCCACGTCATTGTAGCGCGTCCTTTCTGTCCCTTATTGGTGACATAGGTGTCGTCATAGAGACGCGATTAGTTTACATAACACTCGCGTCACTCGACTCCTCCTCCTGTCACTATTCCATTGGTCTCCGGATACATCCCTGTAGGTGTGAGTTCATCTCTCCCCGCTCCAAAATACCTCCAACATTCAATCCATGGTGTTTTCTCCACCCTACACAGTTCAAAAACTCTCTACAGCCACATTTTACTTGATATGGTTCCTCCAGAGTAATTGCCGTGTCTCCTCAGCAATATACCCTTCTGAGGTCATCACATCCCAAACTGTCATTCCTTTATGAAGGCAATCTTGTCCCATCAGCGTCACTTGATGGGGCAGATGCCCTCCACTAGGAATTTTTTAGAATCTCGTAGGTACTCCGGGTGTCAGTCAAATTCAATGACAATGACTCCCGTAGCACCACGAGTACATACATTCGTCAGCCATCTTTTTCAGTTTACAGGTAACAGAGCATGGGTAGGACTCACCCCCCACACTGGACATGTCCGTTTGCCATATATTCTGGACAATCTGCTAAATGATCTTGGGGACATCAGCATTAGAGAGTACGAGACGGAAGAGGGCCCCAATATTGGACATCCCTGTGGAGAAAAAATAAAGGAAAAAATATACAGTGTTCGTGTTAGTGAACATATCAAAAAATGCTGATAAAAAATCATCACAACAGAGTTGGGCACAATCTTAAGTTACCCAAAATAATAAATATAAGTCCAGTCTACATTTCAGAGGAGATACATAAAAATCCCTATAGGAAGACTCCCAAATTGAAGTCCCTATTGAGTCCCCTTGGTTCACGTGTATCTAATTTGTAAATCCACTTCAACTCCAATTGTTTAAGGAGGGTCTCCCGATCTCCCCCTCTCCGTAGTGGTGAAATTCCATCTATGACCTAAAATCGGAGTTGCGACAAATTATGTCCCATTTTTTCAAAGTGGCCTGGAACCGGAAGATCCAATGCTTTCTTCCTAATCTTAGATTTGTGCTGTGTGATCCTCTTTTTTATTTCCTGTGTGGTCTCTCCTACATATAGGAGCCCACACGGGCATTGGAGGATATATATCACAAAAGTGGAGTTACAAGTATAAAATTGTTTGATTTTATATTTCTTTCCAGTATGTGGATGTACGAATGTCCTCCCTTTTGTCATGCTATTACAATGACTGCATCCCAAGCAGGGGTAACATCCTGTTTGTTTATGTACTGGTTTTTTAGAAGGTTTGTCTGCATGCACTAACCTGTCCCTCACATTAGGTCCTCTCCTGTATGAGAACAAGGGAGGATTTCTAAATTCTGGGGTATCTGGAAACGCTTGTGCAAGCAGCGTCCAGTTCTTTCTGATCACAATCTGCACCATATGGAGTTGGGCGGGATGACGTGAGGGAGCGCGTCTCGATCCTCCCCAGTGCTGGTCTCTCCCCTCCAGGCTAATGCTGACCAGCTGAAGCCAAACAGCTGATGCCAAGACTCGTGCTCTGAGATGCTGAATCTTACCTGGTCTGGCCGCTGATCGCTCCTCCTGTTGCTGCCGTGTGCTGCTGCTGCTTCTCTCGTCCTACTCTGGGTGTTCTGTCCCTCGGCCGTGCTTCCTTGCCTCCTCGCCTGCCCCGCTCCTCTGCCTGCTGTCTGCCGTTCGGCGCTTCTTGTCTGCCGTCCTCGCTGTGGCTGCTCTGCTTGGGCCCTTGACTGGCTCTGATTGATGGGCTCTGCTGGTGCTGCCCTGCCTGCCGTCTTCCTCTCCCTGTGGTCAAACTGCCTTGCTCGCCTGGTTTCACCCTGCTGCTTTCTGCGGATGCTGGACTGTCACTCTGCCGGATATCTTGCTGCCGTTATACCTTACATCGCCGTCGCCCCTCTCCTCCGTTAGCCACAGCGTGCACTGGGACTAAGGCTCTGGACATCACACTCTGGTCACGTGAGAAATAAGTATTCCATTTTATTCAGTCTACACTTGCAGTACTGCTGATTTCTATGCTATTAGGTGAAGAGAGGGGTTAGTAGTGTACATGGCAGCAAAGAGGGTGTAGTGCATTGCCGAAACTTTGCGTTACGCAAAAAAAAATAAAAAGGCAGCCGGCGTGAAAAGAATCAAAAGAAATATAAAGGAGAGTACAAAGTAAAAGAAAAGACAGAGGCGACGATATAGGGGAGGCAGGGGGGGAAAGAAAAAAAGAAAAAAAAAAACAGGGGAAAAAGCTGTGGCAAATCAAAGGAGGAAGGAAGGAGAGGGAAAAAAAAAAAAAAAAAGGCAACAGAAAAAAAAAAAAGGCAACAGAAAAAAAAAAAAAGGCAACAGAAAAAAAAAAAAAGGCAACAGAAAAAAAAAAAAAGGGGAAATCTTGGGAGAATGGCCCCAAAACGACGCTCAGTTGATTCCTCTGCAATTAAGCCTGGGGCAAAGACCCCAGAGAACAAAATCGACAAGTTTTTGAAGTCGCCCTTTCTAAATGATAAAAATCCTGGGATGTGATGACCTCAGAAGGGTATATTGCTGAGGAGACACGGCAATTACTCTGGAGGAACCATATCAAGTAAAATGTGGCTGTAGAGAGTTTTTGAACTGTGTAGGGTGGAGAAAACACCATGGATTGAATGTTGGAGGTATTTTGGAGCGGGGAGAAATGAACTCAGACCTACAGGGATGTATCCGGAGACCAATGGAATAGTGACAGGAGGAGGAGTCGAGTGACGCGAGTGTTATGTAAACTAATCGCGTCTCTATGACGACACCTATGTCACCAATAAGGGACAGAAAGGACGCGCTACAATGACGTGGAGCAAAGTCCGCCTCCGCGCCATTGACAACTGGTGACGTCAGTTAAAGAATTTTTTCTATTGGCTATTGATCAAAGGGGACGCATGCGCATTGGAGACTCCGGGACGCCGAACGAAATTCGTCCTAAAGACGATCTGGAATAGAAGTGGACCCCAAGGACATTTCCCTGTGGGAAGGGTAATGGATTTTAAGTTAAATTGCACAAAGATGCCATTTGCTAATGGCTTTGTATATGCACCAATGTAATTAATGGTTGTACCTGGGGGAGGGCTCAGGTAATTGATTAGGCACTATAAAACACATGTTTTTGTATTCACTCTATTGCTTGAAAAAGACCGGGAACGGTCGAAACGTCGCATTTCCTTGCTGCTTTATGGAATAAATCCATTTTATTCACTATTCATTGATGAGTGCTGCGGATTCTCTTTTATATTACTATTTGATGGTGGATCAACAGCCAGGATCCCGATCTGCTGGCACCAACACTACCGTGACTAAGGTATAGTGCATGGACTTTCCAAATTGGTTGATTTTTGGACATAGGAGTGCTGCCGGACCTATCTACATTGATACCACATGTGTGACACTTTTTTGCAGCCTAGGTGGGCAAAGGGGCCCACATTCCAAAGAGCACCGTTAGGATTTCACAGGGCATTTTTTACACATTTTGATTTCAAACTACTTCTCACACATTAGGGCCCCTAAAATGCCAGGGCAGTATAACTACCCCACAAGTGACCCCATTTTGGAAAGAAGACACCCCAAGGTATTTCGTGATGGGCATAGTGAGTTCATGGAAGTTTTTATTTTTTGTCACAAGTTAGTGGAATATGAGACTTTGTAAAGAAAAAAAATGAATCATCATTTTCCGCTAACTTGTGACAAAAATGTGACAAAAAATAAAAACTTCCATGAACTCACTATGCCCATCAGTGAATACCTTAGGGTGTCTACTGTCTGAAATGGGGTCATTTGTGGGGGTTTTCTACTGTCTGGGCATTGTAGAACCTCAGGAATTATGACAGGTGCTCAGAAAGTCAGAGCTGCTTCAAAAAGCAGAAATTAACATTTTTGTACCATAGTTTGTAAATTTAGAGAAAAATTTATATATAGATGTCGTTTAAAAAAAAAATTACAACTGAAAGTGAAAAATGTCATTTTTTTCAAAAATTTCGGTAAATTTCGATTAATAACAAAAAAAGTAAAAATGTCAGCAGCAATGAAATACCACCAAATGAAAGCTCTATTAGTGAGAAGAAAAGGAGGTAAAATTCATTTGGGTGGTAAGTTGCATGACCGAGCAATAAACGGTGAAAATAGTGTAGTGCAGAATTGTAAAAAGTGGTCTGGTCATTAAGGGTATTTAAGCTAGGGGGGCTGAGGTGGTTAAGGGGTTAAAGACTATTGCGTGTGGCAGCGGCAATATATATTTTAACTAGCGAGCAATAGTTAGGCCGCTGCAGACACTGACATTAGCTCTGCTACATCTCCTGTGTATGTGTGCATATCCAAAAAATATATGTGACATCCAGTGTACTTTTTCCGTAGACGGTGATCGATTCGGACAGTGACATTAACTGGGGTACATCTCCTGTGTAATATTTCCACATCCAAAATACCTGTGATATTCCCTGCAATTTTATTTTAGCCGCTGCTGACATCAGCAACATTATCTGCATTATTTCTTCTGTGTAACTTTTCCACATCCAAAATACCTGTGACATTCCCTGTAATTTTATATTAGCCACTGCTGACATCAGCAATAGTTAGGCCGCTGCAGACAGCGACATTATCTGCGCTACATCTCCTGTGTAACGTGCGCATCCAAAAAATATCAGTGACATCCAGTGTATGTTTTCCGCAGACAGTGACCAATGCGGACAAGTGAAATTACCTGGGGTACATCTCCTGTGTAACGTTTCCACATCCAAAATACCTGTGACATTTCATGTAATATTATATTAGCAGCTGCTGACATCAGCGACATTATCTGCGGTATTTCCCTCCTGTGTAACGTTTCCACATCCCAAATACCTGTGACATTCCTTGTAATTTTATATTTGCCGCTGCTATCTCCTGTGTGACGTTTCCACATCCCAAATACCTTGTTTAATTTTTTTGCGCATACACTTACAAATCCTACACTACTGTATGTGTGACATACTTTTAAGCATATATAACATTTAATATGAAGAAGGAGAGCAGTAAGGGACAGGGAAGTGGCCGTGATGCTGATGGTGCATGCAGAGGCCGTGGCCCTGGGCACATTGAAACTGTGCCTGCTGCCAGAGCACAAGAAAAACAATCATCCACGATACCTACTTCATGTCCCAGTTTGCAGGGCAGTGCAGGACAGCGCTTTCGAAGTCAGACCAGTGCAACCAGGTGGTCGGTTGGATTGCAGCAGATAATGCTTCCAGTCGGTTAAGCACCACCCTGTCTTCCACAGAGCCCAGTCTCAGTAGCCAAGAGTCTTTGTTCAACACAATCCTTGCCCTGATCCTCCTTCCTCCTACCATGGAGAGTATTGCCAAACAAGTGATCCCACACTCGGATATTCTGAGGAGCTATTTTCAGCGCCATTTCTTCATTTGGGTCTCTCGACAAGCCCGCTTAAAGAGGGACATGAAATCTTGTGCCCTGATTCCCGAACTCTTGGGCCTCCACAGTCACAAGAAGATTATGGTGTGGAACGGCAATTAGTGATAATAAGACCAATAAGTCAACAGTAATTAGTGTCTCAAGAGGTTGATGATGAGGATGAGACACATTTGTCAATAACTGAGGATGTTGTTAGGTCAGGAGGATGAGCAGAGTGAGGAAGTGGAAGAGGAGGTGGTGGACGATGTAGTCACTGACCCAACCTGGGAAGGAGGCATGCCGTGCTAGGACAGCAGTACAGAGGGGGAGGGATTTGCAGAGGCAGTGTGGTGGCAAAAGGGAGAAGGCAATCCACACCAAACATCCCTTTAACTGTTTCCCGCAGCACACCTTGAATGCCTGGGTCCACAATCCGTGTATGCGGGTCACACTACTGCCTCCTCTTCCCCTGTGTTACGTACTGGTCAATTCCCTGTCGAAGGCGCAGTCCCGGATGCCTCCCACACTGCACCTGTACCTTCGCAAGCACAATCAGTGACCACATCCACTTCCGTGTCCCAGCTCAGCGTACAAATGTCCTTACCCAAGGCATTTGAATGCAAGAGCAAATACCCAGCCATCCATCCACAAGCCATAGCACTAAATGCGCAACTTTCTAAATTACTGGCCCTGGAAATGTTGCCATTTAGGCTTGTGGAAACTGAGGCCTTCCGCAGGCTGATTTCAGCGGCCATCCCTCGTTACGCAGTCCCCAGCCGCCACTATTTTTCACGGTGTGCCGTACTCGCCTTACATCAACATGTGTCCAATAACATAAACCCGTGCCCTGACCAACGCAGTTGCTGGGAAGGTCCACTTGACCACTGACACAAGTGCTTTCAGCCAGGGATGCTACATTTCCCTGATGGCACACTGGGTGAACGTTGTGGAGGCCGGGAGCGAGTAGTACCCTGGGATGGCACAGGTGCTACCCACGCCAAGGATTGCGGGCCCTACTTCCATCAGGGTTTCTGCCACCACCTACGTTAGTGACTCCAACCCCCCACTTCTCCTCCTTTGCCTCCTCCTCCACTTCCACCTCTGAATTATCCTCTTGCAGCACCAGTCAGGCATTAGTGGGTAGCTGGAAGTAGTGTAGCACTGCAGTGGGGAAAGCGTCAACAGGCCGTGCTTAAAGGCATTATCCGAGTTAAATAAATATATGGCTTTATGCTTTATTACCTACCTAAGAATACATTTTCCAATTACTCTATATGTTTTTTTTTATGTCCTTTCTTCTCTGATGTTCGGGTCCCGCGATGTCATCCTGCCTGCTCCTGGCTCTGATCTGTGGACCATGGCTTTTGCTGTGGGGTGAGACTAAGAAAATTTTAGGAAAGACCAACTAGAGCAGCTGAACTTTATTTGGGGATATCGTAATCAGAGACACTTTAAATGATGGCAGGTGTATGCTGACTCCTATTTAACATGATTTTGAATATGATTGCTTAATTCTGAACACAGCTACATCCCCAGTTATAAGAGTGCACACTTATGCAACCACATTATTTTAGTTTTTTAGTTTTCTTCCCTCCAACTAAAAGATTTCAGTTTGTTTTTCAATTGAGTGGTAGTTTATAGGTCACATTAAAGGTGGAAAAAGTTCTGAAATTATTTATCTTTGTCTCATTTTTTTACATCACAGAAACCTGACATTTGTAGATTTTTTATACTGTAAATATATATATATATATATATATATATATGTATATATATATATATATATATATATATATAGTAATCGCAGGTAGGCACTGCTTTGAAGTCGCAGTGCACGTGTCTGTGGGATGGCGTCCCCGATGAAATATTGCAGAGAAGACCGGCACTCGCTGTAGATCAATCTTGTATTTATTAGTCAGACACATATACAGAGAATAAGTGACGCGTTTTGGTGCTACCGCACCTTCATCAGACTTATCATCATACATGAAAATTTTCATGTTTAAATAGACCGCCAAAACAAGGGTACACATTTCACCCACCCACAATCGGGTGAACGTATACCTATCAAAGGTTTATTCACATGCGACAGTCGTTTTGTAGTGTACATTTTGAAGTGCCCTTGTGGTCTATTGTATGTGGGGGAAACCTCCACAAGGATGAAAGATAGATTAAGCAATCACAAATCTACCATTAGAAAGCAAAATTTATTATTTCCTGTACCATACCACTTCCACAAACATAGACACACAGTGGCACAGTTACGCTATCAGATTATTGAAAGTGTACCCCTCCCACAGAGAGGAGGAGATAGAAATAAATTACTGCTTAAAAGGGAGGCTTATTGTATACACAGATTGCAAACTATTGAGCACCGTGGACTCAATCGCGAATACAACGTACAAAGCTTCCTTTGATAGAGCACCTTACTAAAATACTATAGAATACTGAAAATATAATTTTTCTCTTTTTTTGGATAAAAATATATAAAGTTTTTTTAAATAAATAATTTTTTTGAAAATAAATTATTTTTTTCCTTATTTTCTTACAGCGGACCTAAAGAAAAGGAGAACACAATAAGGAAGGAAATATTAACATAGTTTGACACATTGAATCCAAAGAACACTGATTGGGAGTGGTTTTCTGTGTGATGTCATTTCCATGTGTTTTGGCGGTCTATTTAAACATGAAAATTTTCTTGTATGATGATAAGTCTGATGAAGGTGCGGTAGCACCGAAACGCGTCACTTATTCTCTGTATATGTGTCTGACTAATAAATACAAGATTGATCTACAGCGAGTGCCGGTCTTCTCTGCAATATATATATATATATATATATATATATATATATACTATATATATGTATATAGAGATATGCATTTACTGATCTATATCAGTGATGAGCGCCAGTGGCAATATTCGAATTTGCGATATTTCGTGAATATTTGGGCAAATATTAGTCATATATTCGCAAATTCGAGAATTCATGATCTCCAGTCATTATTTTCTTGATTGTGAAAATCGGCAATATATTGCAGCCTTCTCATTGGCTCACAAGCAAGAAGCAATGAAGGATCATGGGTTCAGATGAAAAAAAAAAAAGAGAATTTTCGCGAATAGAAAAATATAGCACTATATTGTAGATATTCGCAAATTCTCAAAGTGGCAATATTCGCGATAAAAATTTGCGATTACAATGTTTGTGAACAAGACTAATCTATATCTGTTATCTTTTTTTCCATTACTTCACAGGTGTGCCCTGTCAGGTCAGGAAGTGAAAACCATTTCAGGTGACTACCTCTTGAAGCTCATCAAGAGAATGCCAAGAGTGTGCAAAGCAGTAATCAAAGCAAAAGGTGGCTACTTTGAAGAACCTAGAATATGACATATTTTCAGTTGTTTCACACTTTTTTGTTATGTATATAATTCCACATGTGTTAATTCATAGTTTTGGTGCCTTCAGTGTGAATCTACAATTTTCATAGTCATGAAAATAACTACTTTATTTGCGGTGCGGAGGCACGGACAGAAACACCATGGAAGCACTCCATAGTGCTTCCGTGGGCTTCCGATCCGTGCCTCTGTTCTTCACCACATCTCTGGGATTGTGGACCCATTCACGTATTTGGTGAGGCACCAAAATACAAAAAAGTCAAGGGGGTGAATACTTTTTCAAGGCACTGTATATATATGCATATAAAGAAATATATTTATTGATCTACATCTCTATATACATATATACTGTCAGGTCCGTAAATATTGGGACATTGGCACGATTCTAACATTTTTGGCTCTATACACCACCACAATGGATTTGAAATGAAATGAACAAGATGTGCTTTAACTGCAGACTGTCAGCTTTAATTTGAGGTATTTACATCCAAATCAGGTGAACAGTGTAGGAATTACAACAGTTTGCATATGTGCCTCCCACTTGTTATGGGACCAAAAGTAATGGGACGGAATAATAATCATAAATTAAACTTTCACTTTTTAATACCTGGTTTCAAATCCTTTGCAGTCAATTACAGCCTGAAGTCTGGAACGCATAGACATCACCAGATGCTGGGTTTCCTAAGGAGTTTTATAATGTTATCTTTTTTTCCATTACTCGGATAACCCCGTTAAGCTGATCTGCTTAGGTGACAAACAGCACACCGCCGCAGAGCTTTGGCAGGGGATAAGAGATCAGACTGAGCTGTGGCTCTTGTTACTCAACCTAGAACCAGGCATCGCTGTGTCTGATAATGGCCGTGACTTGGTGGCGGCTTTGGAGCTCAGCAAGCTCACACACATCCCATGCCTTGCCCACATCTTCAACTTAGTGGTTCAGCGGTTTATCAAAACCTACCCCAATTTGCCTGAGCTACTGGTAAAGGTATGTGCCCATTTCCATTAACAGCTTCTGCCGGGCTGTCAGTGCTGCAGCAGCACTTATAACTGCCAGCTCACCGACTGTTGTGCGATGTGAGCACGCGCTGGAATAGTTGCGTATCATTTTGGTGCATTTTTTTGCAGTGTTTTGTGTATGTATGTATTTTTTCATCTGCACAATGTATCATTTTGTGTAAGATGTCCTTGTGGTGCATGCGGTCCACCCCGGCATCCTCAATTGTACGCATTTTTTGCTGGGGATTGCCGTTATCTGTGGACTGCACGGTTATTGACACACTACAGTGTCTGGGTTTAGAGCATTTCCACCCATTTAGGCCACTTTTTTCAGTGAGTTTTTGTCTTTATGTGTATGGAATGTGCCATTTCATTGTGGTAGTAGCGTTCTTTTGCACCTGGCAGCTTCTGTGTCACATGGTCTGCTGTGGCTGCAGATCACAGCTTTATTCTACCTCACAGTGCATTGGTGATAACACTATAGAGGCATGTGAGAGTCTGGCTATGAGTTGGTTTCTAGCACTTTTCAGACCCTGTTAACACACCACAGATAGTTGAGTGGTAGGACCCCATGCTTGCTGAGACACTGTGACATGCAGGGCCGTCTTTACCAAGGGGAAAAAGGGGCAGCTGCCCCGGGCCCAGTTGCTCCTGGGGGGCCCAAGGCAGCTGCCTCTTGAGCCCTGCTAGACACTGCCCCGGGTTTCAGGCTGTCAGCTACACAGGGGGTGCTGCCATGCCATACCTGCCGGCACTGAGTCCAGGCATCGTACTGTGTATGTGAGAGCTGTGATCTAGGACCTTAGATGACATCATCACCATGTGACCAGTAACCTAGCAATATTACTGGTCACATGGCTATGAGGTCATCACAGGTCCTACCAGGAGTGTTGCAGGAGACGTTTGCGAGCTTTTTTTTGTGAAGATTACATCAGAAAAAGGTGACAGGGGCTGTTATGCTAATAAACTGTAAACTACTGTATAGTGGGGTGCTGTATACTGTGTGGGGGGCCTGTATACTGTGTGGGGGGCCTGTATACTGTGTGGGGGACCTGTATATACTGTGGGGGGCCTGTATATACTGTGGGGGACTGTATACTGTGGGGGGCTGTTGTAATGACCGGCGTCACGCACAGGGAGGGAAAAGGGAAAGCCCTGCCCAAGGGAGAGGGAAAGGTGGTGACCCCTGACTCACCTTGCGGCTGGCACCTGACTGCCCTTACGTCCCTAGACGGGTTCCTCACCCGTGCGGCGATCACGTGCCTAAACCCTGGCTTTCCCTAAAATGAGCCCTAGATAGTGAACGGGCAGGTGGGATCGCTAGTCCGCACCACTGACACTAAGAGGGAAACACCAGGGAGAGGACAGACAATACAGACAAACACATAAACCCAGGTGGGCGACCACAGCAGACCACAAAGGTCCAACAGGGATCTGGAGGGAAACGTTCTGGACCAACAACCAGAGAACGCAGCAACACAGCTCCAGTGGGTCAGTATAGAAGTCCAGGCAGGAAGCTCTATATCTGGCAACCAGAGAAGTGTGAGAGGGGAATATAAGGAGGTTGGGAGTGCTGGACAAGGAACAGCTGAGGAGAAGGAGCTACGGATCCCTGAGTGAGCCAAAAAGGGTTGCAAAGCAAACCCAGAAAGCTACCATAAGGAAACAGCCCTATCTTACATAGAGCGCGCAGCCAACCACTGCGACTTCCTGACCCCGGGTATAATGGAGTCAGGCGTGGGTCTTGACACCCTCGTGACAGTACCCCCCTCTCTACGAGGGGCCTCCGGACACTCAGGACCAGGTCTCTCAGGATGAGAGGCATGAAAAGTCCGAACTAGCCTGTCAGCGTTTACCTCAGACGCAGGAACCCACATTCTTTCCTCGGGACCGTAACCTCTCCAATGCGCCAGATATTGAAGAGAGCAGCGGACCTGACGAGAATTAACAATTTTGGATATCTGAAACTCTAGATTACCATCCACAACAACAGGAGGGGGTGGCAGCGGTGACGGTTCTAGAGGTGGAACATATTTTTTGAGTAACGACTTATGAAAGACGTTATAGATTTTAAAAGTCTGAGGTAGCTCCAGGCGAAAAGCCACGGGGTTGATGATGGCTATAATTTTGTAATGGCCAATGAACCTAGGACCCAGTTTCCAAGAGGGAACCTTTAATTTAATATTCCTAGTAGACAACCACACATAGTCATTCACTCCTATGTCCTGGCCTGGCGACCGTCTCTTATCAGCCATGCATTTGTATTTACCTCCCATATTTTTCAAGTTAGCTTGCACCTTCTGCCATACCGATGAAAGAGATGACGAAAACCGTTCCTCTTCGGGAACCCCAGAAGACCCCCCCTCTTTGAAAGTACAGAATTGGGGATGAAAACCATATGCACCAAGAAATGGTGACTTGCCAGTGGATTCCTGACGACGATTATTTATGACAAACTCAGCTAATGGTAAATATGATGACCACAACTCTTGGTTTTCAGACACAAAACATCTTAGATATGTCTCAAGGTTTTGGTTGGTACGCTCAGTCTGTCCATTCGACTGAGGATGGAAAGCTGAGGAAAACGACAAGTGTACCCCCAAACGGGAACAAAAAGCTTTCCAAAATTTAGAAATAAACTGGGTACCCCGATCCAAAACAACATCGGAAGGGACCCCGTGAAGCTTCACGATTTCACTGATGAATACCTGAGCAAGAGTCTTAGCATTAGGTAGTGCGGGTAACGCAATGAAGTGTACCATTTTGCTAAACCTGTCCACTACTACCAAAATAACTGTTTTACCCGCAGACAAAGGTAAGTCAGTGATAAAATCCATTGACAGATGTGTCCATGGTCTATTGGGAATGACGAGTGGTAATAGAGACCCTGCAGGACGTGTATGCGAAACTTTTGTGCGCGCACAGGTAGAACAAGAAGACACAAAATCCAATACATCCTGACGCAACCTTGGCCACCCAAAACGACGAGACAATAGCTCCAAGGTTGCTTTACTACCCGGGTGCCCAGCAAGTGCAGAATTATGATGTTCCTTTAATAATTCGAAACGCAGGTTCAACGGTACAAACAATTTCTCTGAGGGGCAAGAGACCGGGGCGTCCCCCTGGGCCTCTAACACCTTCCCCTCCAGAGCAGAGTGTACCGCAGAAACAACCACTCCTCTTTGAAGAATGGGTACCGGATCACTCACATTATCCCCTCCAGGGAAACAACGAGATAGTGCATCAGCCTTGGCATTTTTTGCCCCAGGACGATAGGTAATAACAAGGTTAAACCTGGTAAAAAATAGCGACCATCTAGCTTGTCTAGGAGTGAGACGCTTAGCTGATTCGAGGTACAGAAGATTTTTGTGGTCCGTAATCACAGTGACGGGGTGGACTGCCCCCTCTAAAAAGTGACGCCATTCTTCAAACGCTAGTTTAATAGCTAATAGTTCCCTATTGCCAATATCATAGTTCTTTTCTGCTGCAGATAGTTTTTTAGAAAAGAAAGCACAAGGACGCCATTTGCCAGGAGACGGACCCTGAGACAGCACCGCCCCCACTCCCACCTCTGACGCATCGACTTCAACAATAAAAGGCTGAGAGACATTAGGTTGGACTAGTACAGGTGCCGAGGTAAACCTCTCTTTTAGAGAGGAAAAAGCAACTTTAGCGGCGTCAGACCATTTAGAAAAATCAGTCCCCTTCCTAGTCATGTCAATAAGGGGTTTTACAATAACTGAATAATTTTTAATGAATTTCCTATAGAAATTCGCGAAGCCCAAGAACCGTTGCAGTGCTTTGAGGTTCTCAGGAAGATCCCAATCTAAAATTGCCTGGACCTTCCTAGGATCCATACGGAAACCTGAAGCAGATAAAAAATAACCTAGGAATTGTATCTTCTGAATTGCGAAGACACATTTTTTAATTTTAGCATATAATTTATTCGTCCGTAGGACCTGCAGTACTTGTCTGACATGCGCCTCATGTGTTCTCAGATCAGACGAATAAATTAAAATATCATCTCGGTATATTACTACAAACCTGCCGATTAGATGACTAAAAATGTAATTAACGAAATGTTGAAAGACGGCAGGAGCATTGGTCAGACCGAAAGGCATAACTAGATTTTCATAATGCCCCTCAGGGGTGTTAAAAGCTGTCTTCCACTCATCCCCCTCCTTGATACGAATCAGATTGTAGGCCCCCCTAAGATCAAGTTTGGAGAACCACCTAGCACCCGCAATCTGGTTAAACATGTCAGGAATGAGAGGAAGAGGGTATGGGTCTCGGATGGTTATCCGATTTAATTCGCGAAACTCTAGGCAAGGACGCAGACCCCCATCTTTCTTTTTAACGAAGAAAAACCCTGCAGCCACGGGTGAAGAAGAGGGTCTGATGTGTCCCTTAGCCAAGCTCTCGGAGATATAATCTTTCATGGCTTGTCTCTCTGGACCCGAAAGATTATATAACCTGGTCTTGGGTAATTTTGCGCCAGGAATAAGGTTAACCGGGCAATCATAAGGACGGTGAGGTGGTAACTTCTGACAACCCTTTTCAGAAAAAACATCCTCAAAATCCGAAATAAATGTAGGTAGGGTAGTTATGGAGGTGACTAAGCGATTGCTATTTAAGCAATTTTCTCTGCAATGCACACTCCACTCCGATATCTCCCTGGCCTGCCAATCCACCACTGGATTGTGCGCTACCAACCAGGGAAGGCCCAGCACTACCGGAGTGGGAAGCCCCTCCAGAACATAACATGAAAGCATCTAGTTATGGTGGTCCCCTACCCGAAGGTGTAAATTATGAACAATGTGGGTGAGGTTTCTCTGAGACAGAGGAGCAGAATCAATAGCAAATATGGGAATAGATCTCTGTAGTGTACAGAGAGACAAACCCATAGTGCGGGCAAAATGGGCATCTATCAAATTTACCCCTGCTCCACTGTCTAGAAAGAAAGAAACAGTCTCCGTCTTAACACCAAAAACAATAACCGCTGGCAGCACAAATTGCGATGTACGTATGGAGGAAACATATACTCCCCCGGCTGACATCCTCCACACAGCCTGGGGTTAGTAGTTTTCCGACGGTCTTTTTGTTTCTGAGGAAAGAAGAACAGACATTAATGAAATGACCCCTCTCCCCACAAAAAAAACAAACCCCACGCCTACGACGAACCTCAGGAGGACGGGCCTGACGAGTGGTTCCTCCTAGCTGCAAAGGCTCGTCTAAGTCCGTACAGACCAACTGCTGCTTGGGAGGGGTTACCAATTGCTCCGGTTTTTTCAACCTGTCCCTAAGGCGTCTATCTATTCGGATAGAAAGGGACATAACCGCATCAAGGGAAAAGGGGGTCTCATATAATGCAAGCGCGTCCTTAACTGTTTCGGATAACCCAGAGCAGAACTGACTCCTGAGAGCCGGGTCGTTCCATTGGGTATCTGTAGCCCACCTACGGAAGTCAGAGCAATACTCCTCTACCGGCCGCTCTCCTTGTAGGAGTCTCCGTAATCTTGATTCAGCCAGTGCGACTCGGTCAGGGTCGTCATATATGAGACCCAAGGCCCCGAAAAACTCATCCACTGACCGAAGAGCCTGGGAATCAGTTGGTAAAGAGAACGCCCAGGACTGCGGGTCCCCCTGCAGCAGGGAAATAACAACCCCCACCCGCTGTTCTTCATTACCAGAGGAGTAAGGGCGCAGTTTAAAATATAATTTACAGGCCTCACAGAATGTCAAAAACTTGTCCCTTCCCCCAGAAAATCTGTCAGGGAGAGGGACTTTGGGTTCCGCAACAACCTGGTTACCAGTAGCAACCGCTGGGCTTGCGGTCAGTTGTAATTGCTGCTGTTGCTGGAGGACCGACGCCTTCAATCCTGCCACCTCCAAAGACAGGCCATGAAATTGTTTGGACAGAGCAGCAATTGGATCCATACTGGATTCTAAGTAGGTAAAACTTTTTTTTTTTTTTTTTTTACCTACACAAAATAAGGGCCAGATATAATGTAATGACCGGCGTCACGCACAGGGAGGGAAAAGGGAAAGCCCTGCCCAAGGGAGAGGGAAAGGTGGTGACCCCTGACTCACCTTGCGGCTGGCACCTGACTGCCCTGACATCCCTAGACGGGTTCCTCACCCGTGCAGCAATCACGTGCCTAAACTCTGGCTTTCCCTAAAATGAGCCCTAGATAGCGAATGGGCCGGTGGGATCGCTAGTCCGCAGCACTGACACTAAGAGGGAAACACCAGGGAGAGGACAGACAATACAGACAAACACATAAACCCAGGTGGGCGACCACAGCAGACCACAAAGGTCCAACAGGGATCCAGAGGGAAACGTTCTGGACCAAAAACCAGAGAACGCAGCAACACAGCTCCAGTGGGTCAGTATAGAAGTCCAGGCAGGAAGCTCTATATCTGGCAACCAGAGAAGTGTGAGAGGGGAATATAAGGAGGTTGGGAGTGCTGGACAAGGAACAGCTGAGGAGAAGGAGCTACGGATCCCTGAGTGAGCCAAAAAGGGTTGCAAAGCAAACCCAGAAAGCTACCATAAGGAAACAGCCTATCTTACATAGAGCACGCAGCCAACCGCTGCAACTTCCTGACCCCGGGTATAACGGAGTCAGGCGTGGGTCTTGACACCCTCGTGACAGCTGTATACTGTGGGGGGCTGTATACTGTGGGGGGCTGTATACTGTGGGGGGCTGTATACTGTGGGGGCCTGTATACTGTGGGGGGCCTGTATACTGTGGGGGGGCTGTATACTGTGTGGGGGGGCTGTATACTGTGGCGGCCTGTATACTGTGGGGGGCCTGTATACTGTGGGGGGGCTGTATACTGTGTGGGGGGGTTGTATACTGTGGGGGGCTGTATACTGTGGGGGTCTGTATACTGTGAGGGGGCTGTATACTGTGGTGGGCCTGTATACTGTGGACGGGCTGTATACTGTGGGGGGTTGTATACTGTGGGGGGGCTTTATATTGGGGGGGCTGTATACTGTGGGGGGGCTGTATACTGTGGGGGGCCTGTATAGTGTGGGGGTCTGTATATTGTGTGGGGGGTTGTATTCTGTGTGGGGCTGTATACTGTGTGGGGGCCTGTATACTGTGGGGAGGCCTGTATACTGTGGGGGGGGGCCTGTATAGTGGGGGGGGCTGTACAGTTTGGGGGGCCTGTATAGTGTATACTGTGGGTGCTGTATATTGTGGAGTGCTATACTGCTGTACTGTATACTGTGGGGGGCTGTATACTGTATACTGTGGTTGCTGTTTAGTGTGGAGTGCTATACTGCTGTACTGTATAGTGTGGGGGGCTGTATAGTGTGGGTGCTGTATTGTGTATAGTTTGGGGTGCTGTATACGGTGAGGTGCTATACTGCTCTACTGTATACTGTGAGGTGCTGTATACTGTGGGCTGCTATACTGCTCTACTATATAGTGTGGGGTGCTATACTGCATACTGTGGGGTGCTGGGGTGCACTGTAACACTAGGGTGAGCCGAGCCCTGGTCTCCTTCCTGCAGAGCGGTGCCCACTTCCAGCCTGAGCCCAGAGCACTGATCCTGAGCTGCTGGAGTCTTCAGAACTGGAAGTATTTACAGTCATTCACTTTACTCTACCAGATGTGTGGATATTTTGTGTGTGTGTTGTGGTGGAGGGCGTGATTGCCTGCTAAGGTGTGGGAAGGCGGGATCCAGGAGGCCCAAGTAAATTTTTGCCCAGGGTCCAATCAATATTAAAGACGGACCTGGTGACATGATGCATGAGGGGCTCCGATATGTTCCTGACTGGAAGATATTGGCAAAGTTCTCAGCTTTTAACATTGGATTGAGGAATTAGCTAGTATTGTCAGTTGCGTGTCATTTTGGTGCATTTTTTTGCAGTGATTTGTGATAGCCAGACCACCCACAGTTCATCTTCTCAGAACTAATTGGATGATGATGATGAGGAGGAGAAGGATTGATGGCCTGCTGGTGACCCTCAAAAACATTAGGAGCAAGGGCATGCTGTTGACCCTCTAAAACATTACGGGCAAGGGCCTGCTGCTGAGCTGACTCTCTAAAACATTAGGGGCGAGAGCCTTCTGCTGATCTGAGCATCTAAAAAATTATGGGCGAGTGCCTGCTGCTGAGCTGACCATTTAAAAAATTATGGGCGATTGCCTGCTACTTAGCGAACCATTGAAAAAATTATGGGCTAGGGCCTGCTGGTGAGACGACACTGTAAAACATTATGGATGAGGGCCTGCTGGTGAGCTGACCCTCAAACATCATATGCAAGGGCCTGCTGGTGAGTTGACCCTCTAAAACATTGTAGGTGAGGGCCTGCTGTTGCGCTGACCCTCTAAAACATTACATGCGAGTGCCTGCAGGTGAGCTGACCCTCTAAAAGATTGTAGGTGAGGGCCTACTGGTGAGCTGACCGTCTAAAACATTACATGCGAGGGACTGCAGGTGAGCTGGCCCTCTAAATCATTGTAGGTGAGGGCCTGGTGGTGAGCAGACCCTCTAAAACATTATATGCGAGGGCTGGCAGTTGAGCTGACCCTCTACAACATAAGGAGCTAGGACAGACTAATAAGCATGTTGATATGATGGAAGAGGAGGAGGAGAAAGACGAGAAATGGAAGATCAAACCATATATCTTTTTTTGTGGTGGAAGGGGTGCATTAGAGTACAGTGCATTCAGTACATTATACAAAAAATGTTTAAAGTGCCTTTATGTTCAGTCGCTTTCCTCTGGTGGAGTAAAGAAGTCAGGGGCAATCCAGGCCTTGTTCATTTGTATAAGAGTCAACCTGTCAGCATTTTCAGTTGACAGGCAGATGTGCTTATCAGTTATTATGCCCCCAGCAGCACTAAATACCTGCTCTGACAAAACGCTGGGGCCAGGGCAGGCCAGCACCTCCATGGTGTAGAGCGCCAGTTTGTGCCACGTGTCCAGCTTGGACACCCAATAGTTTTAAGGCACAGAGGGATCATTGAGGAGGCTGACATGGTCTGCTACGTACTCCTTCACAATCTTCCAAAATGTTTCCATCCTTGTGACACTAAGCCACGCATCAGGGTGAGGGTGCTGGCGAATTGTCATGAAACTGTCCCAGGCTTTGGAGAGTGTTGCCCTGCCTCTGTTGGAACTGCTATATGTTCCCCTCATCTCCCCTCCTCTCCCCTCCTCTGTTGCCCAAGTAACTGTGTACTCTACCGCCAGCATCATCAGCTGGAAATTTTTTTAGCAATTTTTCCACAAGGTCCTTCTGGTATTGCACCATTTTGCTCATCCTTTCCACGACAGGAATGAGAGATGAGAAGTTCTCTTTGTGGCAGGGGTCGAGAAGGGTGAACAACCAGTAATCGGTGTTGTCCAAAATGCGTAAAACGCGTGAATCACGGGAAAGGCAGCCTAACATAAAGTCAGCCATGTGTGCCAGAGTCCCAACAGGCAATACTTCGCCGTCATCATCAGGAGTATGACTCTCAATCTCCTCATCCTCTTCTTCTGCCTATCCACGCTGAACAGATGGAATTAAACTTCTGTGGCAGAGGGAACCATCCTCTACAAAGCGTCGGCCTTAATTGGGAGCAGTGAGCGTTTGAGTAGACACAGAAGTGGGATGGTGACACTGATAATAGCATTATCGCCGCTCACTATCTGTGTTCATTGCTCAAAGTTTCTTAAAACCTCACAGAGGTCAGACATCCATGCCCACTCCTCGCTTGTGAAGAGCGGAAGCTGACTGGAAAGGTGACAACCATGTTGCAGCTGGTATTCCACTACTGCCCTCTGCTTCTCACAAAGCCTGGCCAACATGTGGAAAGTGGAGTTCCAGTACATGATTACATAGCACAACAGTCGGTGAGCTGGCAATTGTAAGCACTGCTGCAGCTTTGACAGACCACCGGAAGCTGTGGATGACTTGCAGAAATGGGCACACCTTCACCAGTAGCCCTGGCAAATTGGGCTAGGTTTTGAGAAACCGCTGAACCACTAAGTTGAAGATGTGGGCTAGGCATGGGATGTGTGTGAGCTTGCTGAGCTCCAAAGCCGCCACCAAGTTACAGCCATTATCAGAAACAACCGTGCCTGGTTCTAGGTTCAGTGGCGAGAGCCACAGCTTAGTCTGGTCTATTATCCCCTGCCACAGCTCTACAGTGGTGTGCTGTTTGTCACCTAAGCAGATCAGCTTAAGCACGGCCTGTTGACGCTTCCGCAATGCAGTGCTACACTGCTTCCAGCTACCGACTGATGGCTGACTGGTACTACAAGAGGATAATTCTGAGGTGGAAGTGGAGGAGGAGAAGGAGAAGTGGGGGTTGGAGTTACTAACGTAAGTGGTGGAGGAAACCCCGATGGAAGTAGGGCTTGCTATCTTTGGCATCCTTAACACTTGTGCCATCCCAGGGTACGACTTGCTCCCGGCCTCCACAACATTCATCCAGTGGGCCGTCAGGGAAATGTAGCGTCCCTGGCTGAAAGCACTTGTCCATGTGTCAGTGGTTAAGTGGACCTTCCCAGTAACTGCGTTGGTCAGGGCACGGGTGATGTCATGGGACACATGCTGGTGTAAGGCGGGCACGGCACACCGTGAAAAAAAGTGGTGGCTGGGGACTGCGTAACGAGGGACGGCCACCGAAATCAGGCTGCGGAAGGCCTCAGTTTCCACAAGTCTAAATGGCAACATTTCCAGGGCCAGTAATTTTGAAAGTTGTGCATTTAGTGCTATAGCCTGTGGGTGGGTGGCTGGGTATTTGCGCTTGCATTCAAATGCCTGGGGTACGGACATTTGTACGCTGTGCTGGGACACGGAAGTGGATGTGGTCGCTGATGGTGCTTGCAAAGGTCCAGGTGCAGGGTGGGAGGCATCCGCGACTGCGCCTTTAACAGGGGATTGGCCAGCACATAACACCGGGGAAGAGGAGGCAGTGGTTTGACCCACAGACACAGATTGTGTACCCAGACATTCGGCCCACCTATTATAGTGCTTTGATGCCATGTGGCAGATCATGCTGCTGGTGGTGAGGTTGCTAGTGTTCACGCTGCTGCTCATTTTTGTATGGCACAGGTTGCAAATTACAATTCTTTTGTTGTCCACACTTTCCTCAAAAAAGCGCCAGACTGCGGAACATCTACCCCTTGGCAAGGGAGATTTCCGCAAGGGTGTGGTCCTGGGAACATTTGCGGGGCTCTTTGGTGTGGCCCGCCTTCTTCCTTTTTGGCACCCCACTGCCTCTTCCAGCCTGTTGCGGTGCTGCAGATCCCTCCCGCTCTGGACTGCTGTCCTCGCTCGGCTTGCTACTTTCCCAGGTTGGGTCAGTAACTTCATCGTCCACCACCTCCTCTTCCACTTCCTCACTCTGCTCATCCTCCTGACTTGTTGACCTAACAACAACCTGAGTTATTGACAACTGTGTCTAATCATTATCATCCACCTCGTGAAACACTAATTGCTGTTCCCCACTGTCATCTTCTTGTGACTGTGGATGCTCAAGATTTTGGGAATCAGGGCACAAGATCTCATGTCTCTTTTCAAGCGGGCTTGTTGAGAGGCCCAAATGAAGGAATGGTGCTGAAAATAGCTCCTCGGAATATCCAAGTGTGGAATGACTTGTTTAGCAAGACTCTCCATGGTGGGAGTAAGGAGGATCAGGGTGAGGATTGTGTTGACCAGACTATTGGCTACTGAGAATAGACTTGGTGGAAGACACGGTGGTGGTCTGACTTCAAGAGCGTTGTCTTGCGCCACTCTGCAAACTGACATGAAGCTAGGTATCGTGGATGATTGTTTTTATTTTTCTCTGGCAGCAGGCACAGTTTCAATGTGCCCAGGGCCACGGCCTCTGCATGCACCATCATCATCACGGCCACTTCCCTGTCTCTTACTGCTCTCCTTCTTCATATTAAATATTATATATGCTTGAAAGTATGTCACACGTACAGTAGCGTAGTATTTGTATGTGTATGCGCAAAATAATTAAAAATGTATTTGGGATGTGGAAACACAGGAGATATATCGCAGATAATGTCACTGATGTCAGCAGGGGCTAATAAAAAATTACAGGGAATGTCACAGGTATTTGAGATTTGGAAACGTTACACAGGAGAAATACCACAGATAATGTCGCTAATGTAAGCAGCGGCTAATATAAAATTACAAGGAATGTCACAAGTATTTGGGATGTAGAAACATTACACAGTAGAAATACTGCAGATAATGTCGCTGAAGTCACCAGCGGCTAATAAAAATATTACAGGGAATGTCACAGTTATTTGGTATGTGGAAACGTCACACAGGAGATATACCGCAGATAATGTCAATGCTGTCACCAGCTGCTAATATAAAATTACATGGAATGTCACAGGTATTTGGGATGTGGAAACGTTACACAGGAGAAATACCGCAGATAATGTAGCTGATGTCACCAACGGCTAATAAAAAATTACAGGGAATGTCACAGTTATTTGGGATGTGGAAACGTCACACAGCAGATATACCGCAGATAATGTCAATGCTGTCACCAGCGGCTAATATAAAATTACAGGATATGTCACATGTATTTGGGATGTGGAAACGTTACACAGTAGAAATACTGCAGATAATGTCGCTGATGTCACCAGCGGCTAATAAAAAAATGACTGTGAATGTCACAGGTATTTGGGATGTGGAAACGTTACACAGGAGAAATACCGCAGATAATGTAGCTGATGTCACTAACAGCTAATAAAAAATTACAGTGAATGTCACAGGTATTTGGGATGTGGAAACGTTACACAGGAGAAATACCGCAGATAATGTGGCTGATATGTTGCAACTTTTTCTAAATTTTTGGCAAATTTGGTATTTTTTTATAAATAAAAAAGAAATTTTTTGACTCAGTTTTACCACTATCATGAAGTACAATATGTGACAAGAAAACAATCTCAGAATGGCCTGGATAAGTGAAAGCGTTTTAAAGTTATCACATAAAGTGACAGCTGTCAGATTTGCGAAAAATGGCAGGTCCTTAAGGTGAAAAATGGCAAGATCCTTAAGGGGCTAACAGCAAAAGTGACCTGCGTACTGTATATATTTATCTTTTTCCACAGATAAAAGCCACTAAAGGCTTTTCAACATAGTATTTGCACCCCAATCACTAATTGCTGGAATGACAGAGCTGTATTATGAGACTATCTGGATCCCCAAGTAATGTTTCCCTACACTTGTAAATCACTTTTTTTCACAATGAGGATATTCCTATGACCCTCCCTAGCATCTGCACACGTCTCTCCCTTCCCTGTCTGTGAAAGGATTCCTTTCACTATGCTTTCCCTGCACTAGTAAATCGCTTCTTTCCTTTTTTTTAATTTTTTTTATAAACAATTTGTTTTTCTTTCGCTCTCCCTAGCGCCTCCATACATGTCTGTCCCTTAACAAAGAACAATAGTGAATGGCAGACTCTAAGATGGCGGCCATATTTATAGGGCTGTGACATTACCGGGCTGGCTGCTGATTGGCTGCATGCATAGCATTATTGGTCATCCCGCCTACCCAGAGTTCCTTGTCCCATGTCTTTACACATGTAGCTGCCATTTTAGCCGCCATTGTAGCCGGATAGCTTCCATGTTAAGAAAAATTTAGATTTGTTACCACGAAGCTCAAGGAAATTCCCATTCGTTCAGAATCAAATTTTTCGATTTCGACTTCGTCAGCTTCGATTCGCTCATCTCTACTGACCAGCTTTATGGAGATGATTTCATTTCTAGAGATGAGAGAATTTGTAAAAAGTTCGATTCACCAGTTCACCAAATGTTTTGGAAAAAATTTGTTTCGAACAGAATTTATTAGCAGCGAATTTCGTAAAAAAAAATGATATTTCCTGGTTGCAGAGAGCCTTTATAGTTGTGTAGAACACTATGCCTTGCGGTAACAAGCATAGGGAGTGAAATAATACTGTGAGTCAGTATTACATGCAGATGACAGGCGTTGCTCTTAGAATCACTGCACACTTTACTTATTTGGGCAGTCACGGGGCCAAAATTGACCAAATAACTAAAATATTAACTCAGCCTTGCAGGTCGTTGTTAGCGCCAAGAAGAATCGCACTCCTTTTACACCATCGTCAGTAGTGTTGAGCGCGATTATTCAAAAAGCAATTTTTTATCACGAAAATCTGTACTTTGAGAATTTGTGAATATTTAGAATATAGTGATATATATTCGTAATGACGAATATTCCTTTTTTTTTTTTTAACACAGTACACATCAGGTGATCATCCCTCCCTTCTTCTAGCTTGTGGGCCAATGAGAAGGCTCCTGCATTATGCCGATTATAACCCAGCCATGATCCCCTGAAAAAGGTCTTGAGGACCGAAACGTCGGGACATACTATGGCTTATGAATAATGTTTATATTATGATTTTGGCGCTAATAGTCATATATTGACATTTTGAAAAAAGTTTTTTGTACCTAAAATAAATTTGCAAAAGAAAAAGAAATATTGGAGTGCCGTGGATTATCTCTATTTAATGAGAAGGCTTTGTCACAGCTTAGCAACATCCCTAGCAACCAATAGAAAAGTTGCCTGCCCCTTACTATAGAAGTTGTACGTATTGCGAAAAGATATGCACATCATTAATTGCCGGAAATTTGAAAGCGCAAATATATTGGAGCACTCTATCTGCATATAAAGTTATTCTAATGTTCTGCCATGTCAACCATTTTCTCCAGTCTTAGGAAATTTATAGCAGTTTGAAAAATGTAGCATAAGTGACCCACTCTGGTATTTTGTGCGCATTACGCGAATAATACATTGCCAATTTTCACAATCAAGAGTATAATCTCGAATTCACAAATATATGACGAATATTCTACAAAATATTCACGAAATATCGCAAATTCGAAAATTGCCCCTGCCGCTCATCACTAGTCATCAGCTGATTCCACATATAGGTCTACAGAACCTGTTCTAAAACACTTATACAAGTAGAGCCCCCCGACAGAGTGAAGAAGGTATCAGCAGTAAGTTTGTGTTGACGTCACTGATCCGTCAGAACAATAACCCTCAAAAAACTGATCTTGTCTGTTGAGCATCCGCCTTCACTTGGTCAGCATTTGGCCAGTAACCTATCAGAATTGCTAATGCCAAAACAACAGGAGTGGATCCAAAACAGAGATGACTGAGAGAATCATTTAAGAACCGCTGGGATGCTGGTGAAGACACGACCGCTAGATGACACAGAGAGATCAGGCCTCTCGCTGCGATTCCTGCTGCCACACCCCCTTACTCTGCTGCGACCTCTGCCAGAAACATTTAGGCCTGGCACTTCTCTGTCTGACATACTGTTAGATCAAATAAATAAATAAAAAGGAAATGAAAACACCCCAAAAAAGTCATTTTTTCACTTCACCACACAACGGCTAATAAGCCCTTTTTTTCCCCACTAATACACGCCACAAACTGCTTTAGAACATATACAGTTGAAACCAGAAGTTTACATACACTATATAAAAATACACATATACAGTCGTGGACAAAAGTTTTGAGAATTACATAAATATTGGAAATTGGAAAAGTTGCTGCTTAAGTTTTTATAATAGCAATTTGCATATACGCCAGAATGTTATGAAGAGTGATCAGATGAATTGCATAGTCCTTCTTTGCCATGAAAATTAACTTAATCCCAAAAAAAAAACTTTCCATTGTTTTTCATTGCTGTCATTAAAGGACCTGCTGAGATCATTTCAGTAATCGTCTTGTTAACTCAGGTGAGAATGTTGACGAGCACAAGGCTGGAGATCATTATGTCAGGCTGATTGGGTTAAAATGGCAGACTTGACCTGTTAAAAGGAGGGTGATGCTTGAAATCATTGTTCTTCCATTGTTAACCATGGTGACCTGCAAAGAAACGTGTGCAGCCATCACAAAATGGCTTCACCGGCAAGGATATTGTGGCTACTAAGATTGCACCTCAATCAACAATTTATAGGATCATCAAGAACTTCAAGGAAAGAGGTTCAATTCTTGTTAAGAAGGCTTCAGGGCGTCCAAGAAAGTCCAGCAAGCGCCAGGATCGTCTCCTAAAGAGGATTCAGCTGCGGGATCGGAGTGCCACCAGTGCAGAGCTTGCTCAGGAATGGCAGCAGGCTGGTGTGAACGTATCTGCACGCACAGTGAGGTTAAGACTTTTGGAAGATGGCCTGGTGTCAAGAAAGGCAGCAAAGAAGCCACTTCTCTCCAAAAAAACTATCAGGGACAGATTGATCTTCTGCAGAAAATATGGTGAATGGACTGCTGAGGACTGGGGCAAAGTCATATTCTTTGATGAAGCCTCTTTCCGATTGTTTGGGGCATCAGGAAAAAGGCTTGTCCGGAGAAGAAAAGGTGAGCGCTACTATCAGTCCTGTGTCATGCCAACAGTAAAGCATCCTGAGACCATTCATGTGTGGGGTTGCTTCTCATCCAAGAGAGTGGGCTCACTCACAATTTTGCCCAAAATCACAGCCATGAATATAGAATGGTACCAAAACACCCTCCAACTGCAACTTCTTCCAACAATCCAACAACAGTTTGGTGAAGAACAATGCATTTTCCAACACGATGGAGCACCGTGCCATAAGGCAAAAGTGATAACTAAGTGGCTCGGGGACCAAAACGTTGACATTTTGGGTCCATGGCCTGGAAACCCCAGATCTTAATCCCATTGGCGGGTGGACAAACAAAAACCCACTAATTCTGACAAACTCCAAGAAGTGATTATGAAAGAATGGGTTGCTATCAGTCAGGAATTGGCCCAGAAGTTGATTAAGAGCATGCCCAATCGAATTGCAGAGGTCCTGAAAAAGAAGGGCCAACACTGCAAATACTGACTCTTTGCATAAATGTCATGTAATTGTCGATAAAAGCCTTTGAAACGTATGACGTGCGTGTAATTATATTTCAATACATCACAGAAACAACTGAAACAAAGATCTAAAAGCAGTTTAGCAGCAAACTTTGTGAAAACAAATATTTGTGTCATTCTCAAAACTTTTGGCCACGACTCTACATGTTTTTCTCAATATCTAACATGAAATCAGAATAAACCTTTCCTGTTTTTGGTCAATTAAGATTACCATAATTATTATTATTTGCCAAATACCAGAATAATGAGAGAGAGAATGTTTTAAGGCATTTTTATTACTTTCTGCCATGTCAAAAGTTAAATTTACATACACTAAGATTACTATGCATTTTAACAATTCTGGACTGCCCATATGATGATGTCATGTGTTTGGAAACTTCAGATTCTATTTTTTGGCAACATTTGACTTAATTAGAGACACACCTGTGGATGTATTTAAATGCACACCTGAAACACACTGCTTCTTTGTGTAGCATCATGGGAAAGTCTAAAGAAATCTATCAGGAAGAAAATTGTGGACTTGCACAAGTCTGGCTCAACCTTGGGTGCAATTTCAATATACCTGAAGGTGTCTCATTGATCTGTGCAAACAATTATACGCAAGTACAAACAAGGTGGGAATGTCCAGCCATCATACCGCTCAGGAAGGAGACGGGTTCTGTGTCCCAGAGATTAACGTGCTTTGGTCCGACACGTGCATATAAACCCAAGAACAAAAGCAAAAGACCTTGTGAAGATGATGGCGGAACCTGGTACGTTGGTATTAATATCTACAGTGAAACAAGTACTGTATCAACATGGGCTGAAAGGCCACTCTGCCAGGAAGAAGCCATTACTCCAAAAGAAACATAAAAAAGCCAGATTAATGTTTGAAAAGGACACAGGAACAAAGACCTACATTTTTGGAGACATGTCCTGTGGTCTGACAAAACTAAAATGTAACTTTTTGGCCATAATGACCTTCAATACGTTTGGAGGAAAAAGGAAGAAGCTTGGTAGCCTAAGAACACCATCCAAACCGTGAAACACAGGGGTGGCAGCATCATGTTGTGGGGTTGTTTTGCTGCAGGAGGGATTGGTGCACTTCACAAAATAGATGGAATCATGAGGAAAGAAGATTATGTGCAAATACTGAAGCAAGATCTTAAGACATAGGCCAGGAAGTTAAAGCTTGGGCAGAAATGAGTCTTCCAAATGGACAATGAACCGAAGCATACTGCCAAACTGGTTACAAAGTGGCTTAAGGATAACAAAGTCAATATTTTGGAGTGGCTATCACAAAGCCCTGATCTCAATCCTATTGAAAATGTATGGGCAAAGCTGAAAAGGCAGGTGCGAACAAGGCGACCAACAAACATGGCTCAGGTACACCAGTTTTGTCAGGAGTAGGGTTAAGCAAACCCAAACTGCAAAGTCAATGGGGACCTGAACTTCACTTTATTATTCTCCGTTATAACATGGTTATAACGGAAAATAATAGCATTCTTAAGACAGAATGCTAAATAAAATATCCATTAAGGGGTCAAAAGTAATTTTAAAAACTCACCTCATCCACTTGATCGCGCAGACGGTATACTCTTCTTTCTGCAGGACCTGCGATGACATCACCGCGCTCACTACGTGGTGAGCGAGGTAAAGTCATTGCAGGTCCTTTTGCAGGTCCTGCAGAAAGAAGTAAGAAGAGGATACCCGCTGCGTGATCAAGTGGATAAGGTGAGTTTCTGAAATTATTTTTAACCCCTCAATACCCATTTATTTTGCATTCTGTCTTAAAAATGCTATTATTTTCCGTTATAACCATGTTATAGCGGAAAATAATAAAGTGAAGTTCGGGTCACCTTTGACTTTAATGGGGTCCGGGTTTGGGGTCTAGTTGGGTCCCAAACTCGAACTTTGACCTGAAGTTCATCCGAACACGGAGAACCCAAACTTCCACAGATTCGCTCATCCCTAGTCAGGAGGAATGGACCTAAATTCCATAAACTATTGTGAAAAGCTTGTGGAAAGATATCCGAAACGTTTTACCCAAGTCATACAGTTTAGCTTCTTAACGACCCAGGACGAGAATGCTCATCCTAAATGGCTGACCGCGGCATATGGGAGGTTTGCGCTCCGTCTCCTTAATCATCGGGTCCCCATGCTGCGGTGGCAGGGACCGGATAGTTGCCATGGCAGCCCGATGCCTTACGCAGGCATTGGGGCCTGCCAGCTACGGAAGCCAAGGAGATCCAGCCTGAGGACTGGGTCTCCTAGGCAACTGTCAGTTCAATGTAGTAAAATACAGAATGTATTGTACTGAATTGAAACAGGGATCAAACCCTGAAAAGGTGAAGTCCCACAGTAGGACAAATATAAAAGTAAAAAAAAGTTGTTTTTTTTATAATAAAATAATTAAAAGTTTCAAGTAAAAAAAAAGAAAAACTTCCTTTTCCCAAAATAAAGTAAAAAAAATGTAAAAAATAGGGAAAAAAAAGAAAAGGAGACATAAGTATTGCCGAATCCATATCGACCAGCTCTATAAAATTATCACATGACCAACCCCTCAGATACCATAAAAAAAAAAATAAACACTGTGCAAATAAAATTTTTTTGTCACCTTACATCACTAAAAGTGCAACACCAAAAAGCCATTTTTGATTACCTTACATCACAAAAAGTGTAATACCAAGCAATCAAAAAGTCATACGCACCCCAAAATAGTACCAATAAACCGTCATCTCACCCCGCAAAAAATGAGACCCAACCTAAGAGAATCGCCCAAAAAATAAAAAAAATAGGGATTTCAGAATATGGAGGCACTGAAACATGATTTTTTTTAAATTAAAAAATGCTGTTCTTGTGTAAAACTTAAATAAATAAAAAAGTATACATGTTAGGTATCGCCGCATCCATAAAAACCTACTGCGCCGCATCCGTAAAAACCTACTGTATAAAAATATCACATTAACTAACCTCTCAGGTGAACACCGTAAAAAAATAAAGAGCCATTTTTAGTCGCCTTACATTACAAAAAGTGTAATACCAAACGATCAAAAAGTCATATGCACCCTAAAATAGTGCCAATCAAACCGTCATCTCATACCAAAAAAATTAGACCCTACATAAGACAAAAAATAAATAAACTATGACTTTCAGAATATGAAGACACTAAAAATTTTTTTTTTCAAAAATGCTTTATTATGTAAAACTGAAACAAACAACCAAAAAAAGTCACATCTGTAACAACCTACTCTATTAAAATACCACATGCTCTAACCTGTCAGATGAACATTGTAAATAACAAAAAATAAAAATGGTGCCAAACTGCTATTTTTTTGTTACCTTGCCTCAAAAAAAGTGTAATATAGAACAACCAAAAATCATATGTACCCTAAAATAGTACCAATAAAACTGCCACCTTATCCCTTAGTTTCTAAAATGGGGTCTTTTTTTGGAGTTCATACTCTAGGGGTGCATCAGGGGGTCTTCAAATGTAACATGGCAGCTTAAAATTACCCCAGTGAAATCTGCTTTCCACAAACCATATGGCGTTCCTTTACTTCTGTGCAATGCCGTGTGCCTGTACAGCAGTTTACGACTACATATGGGGTGTTTCTGAAAACTACAGAATCAAGTCAAATATTGAGTTTTGCTTGGCTGTTAACCTTTGTTAGAGGAAAAAATGGATTAAAATGGAAAATCTGCAAAAAAAAATGAAATTCTGAAATTTCATCTCCATTTTCCTTTAATTCTTGTGTAACACCTGAGGGGTTAACAAAGTTTGTAAATTCAGTTTTGAATACCTTGAGGGGTGTACTGTAGTTTCTAAAATAGGGTCACTTTTTTGGGTCACATCTTCAAAGTTGTGGGCATGTTCTGTAAATTAAATGATGCAAATCCTTTAAACAATCCATGTTAATTCCAGGTTGTAAGGCACCAAAACACGAAAAAAGTCAAGGGGGTGAATACTTTTGCTAGGCACTGTATATGTTTTAAAGCCCTTCTTGGCATGTATTAGTGGAAAATGAAAAAATATATTTGCCGATCAGCGGCACAGTTATATGTTCTAAAGCCTTTTGTGGCGTGTATTAGTGGAAAAAGAAAAAATATATTTGCCGATCAACAGTGCAGTTACAGTTGAAACCAGAAGTTTACATCCACTATATAAAAAGACACATATGCATGTTTTTCTCAATATCTGACATTTTGGTCAATTAGAATTACCATAATTATTATTATTTGACAAATGCCAGAATAATGAGAGAGAGAATATTTTAAGGCATTGTTATTACTTTCTGCAAAGTCAAAAGTTTACATACATTTCAATAATATTTGGTACCATTGCCCTTAGCACCTTAATGACCCCGTGATTTTTCACCTTAAGGACCAGGCCATTTTTAGCAAATCTGACGTGTCACTTTATGTGGTCAGAACTTTTGAACGCTTTTACTTATCCAGGCCATTCTGAGAATGTTTTCTCGTTACTTATTGTACTTCATGACAGTGGTAAAACCGAGTAAAAAATAAATTATATTTTTTTCTAATATTAGCAAATTTCTAATATTAGCATATCCTAGCGATATGCCCCCATTGTCTGAGATGAGAAAACCCCTTTAAGGCCTCTTGCACACAAACATATTTTCTTTTGGTGTCCATTAAAAAAAAAAGGAAGGTTTACGTATGTCCGTATTTCTGTTCCGCCAAAAAATAGAACATGTATTTTGTTGTCCACATTACGGACAAGTATAGTACTGTTCTATGAACGGCCAGCTGTTCTGTTCTGCAAAATATGGAATGCACTTGGATGTCATCCATATTTTTGCAGATCCGTTTTTTGCGGACTGCAAAATACATTCTGTCGCGTACAAGAGGCCTAAGGGTACCATCATTTTTGTTGAGGGCAGTTTCATTAGTTTGTGTTATAAATTATTCTGTTGTACTACAATTTAAAAGCAATGTCTGATTTTTAGTGATGAGCGAGCATGCTTGGCCAAATACTTGTTCGGCTGGAGCATCGCTATGCTCGGCATATGGCGGTACTCGGCCGAGTACCACATGTGCTTGAGCGCCATGCTCGAGTCTCCTCCCCGCACGTTTTGCGGCTGCTAAGCACCCAATAAACGTGCAGGTAAGTACTGCCATCACTGTAATGCCAGTCGCCATGTTGGCTGCTAGCATTACAGTGATTGGCTGGCCGAAATGGGTTCGATTCATTGCGAGTCAGGGAGAGCTGCGCTTAGGAAGGGACGGATAGTGTAGGGAGTTTGTGATCGCAATTTATTCAATTTAAAATGTTTCAAAGACACAAAAGTCCTATTAAGGACTATTGTGTGTGGTGGCAGCAATTTAATTGTGCAAAGTTGTACTCAATTTATTTATTTTTTCTTTTCAAAATAGCGATTATTTTGCAATATAGAAAGTGTCTGCAGTGACTTGTGACATCTGTGCAGCAATACCTTCTGTGTGTCAGGGGCAGAGATAGGAAGAATATTAGTGAAAATATATATTTTTTTTTTCCCATAATCCACATTTTTGCTGTCAACGGTGTAATCCGTGAATTGTGCTTCAATACCTTGTGTAGTTGTCATGCCCAGATATAGGGGTAAAAAAATAATACAGAAAAATAATTTCTCCCATAATCTATCCACATTTTTGCTGTCAACTGTGTAATCCGTAAATTGTGTGATCTGCGCTTCAATACATTGTCTGGTTGTCAGGCCTTGATAATGGGAAAAAAATTAAAATTCAGAAAACAATTTTTTCCCATAATCTATCCACATTTTTGCTGTCAACGGTGTAATCCATGAATTATGTGATCTGCGCTTCAATACATTGTGTGGTTTTAAGGCCTAGATATTGGGGAAAAAAATAAATACAGAAAACAATTTTTCTCCCATAATCTATCCACATTTTTGCTGTCAACGTTGTAATATGTGAATTGTGCGATCTCCCCTCCAATACCTTTTGTGGTTGTCAGGCCTAAATATAGGGAAAAATATAAATATAAACTACATCAGAAAACAGTGTCTGTACTGCAAATTCCAATAATCTGGACCTAAAATAGTGTCCATATTCTGTGGTGTTCTGTGACATATACAGTACGCCATCCGAAAACTGTTTATTTAGGGCAAATTACCAAAATCTGGGCCTAATATAGTGTCTATATTCTGTGTGTTTCTGTGACACATACTGTCCTGCATTAGAAAACGGTGTCTTTAGCGGACTGTAAAACAATCTGCGCCACATCTAGTGAGAAAACCATTTAAAATGAAGAAGGCAAGCACTGAGGGACGGGGAAGTGGGCGTGATGCTGATGGTGCACGCAGAGGCCGTGGCCCTGGGCACAATGAAACTGTGCCTGCTGCCAGTGCACAAAAAAAAAAAAACATTCATCGTATCCAGCTTCATGTCCAACTTAGCTGGGCGGCGCAGGACAACACTGTCCAAATCGGACCAGTGCAAACAGTTGGTCGGTTGGATTGCTGAAGATAATGCTTCCAGTCTGTTAAGCACCACCCTATCTTCCACAGAGTCCAGTCTCTGTAACCAAGAGTCTGGTCAACCGAATCCTTTCTCTGATCATCCTTTCTCCCACCATGGAGAGGCTTGGCAAACGAGTGATCCCACACTCGGATATTCCGAGGGGATCTATCCAGCGCCACTTTTACATTTGACCCTCGCGCCCAGCACGCTTGAAAAGGGACCTGAGATATTGTGCCCTGATTCCCCACCTCTTGAGCCTTCACAGTCTCAAGAAGAAGATGGTGGTGAACGGCAATCATTCATTCATGAGGTGGATGATGATGAGACATTACCAATCACTGAGGTTGTGGTTAGGTCAAGTCAGGAGGATGAGCAGAGTGAGGAAATGGAAGAGGAGGTGGTTGACGATGAGGTGACTGACCCAACATGGGAAGGTGAAAATCCGAGCAAGGACAGCAGTACAGAGGGGGAGGGATCCGCAGCACCACAACAGGCTGGAAGAGGCAGTGGGGTGGCAAAAGTGAGAAGGTGGGCCACACCAAACAGGCCCGCAACCATTACACCGAGCACCCCATGTGTAAATCTACCTTGCCAAAGGGTAGGTGTTCCGCAATATGGCGCTTTTTTGAGCAAAGTGCAGACAACAAAAGAGTGGTAGTTTGCAACCTGTGCCGTACCAAAATGAGCCAGGGCGTAAAAACTAGCAACCTCACCACCACCAGCATGATCCGCCACATGGCATCCAAGCACCCTAACAAGTGGGCCGAACTCCTGGGACCACAATCTGGGTCTGCGGGTCACACCACTGCTTCCTCTTCCCCTGTGTTACGCACTGCTGGCCAATCCCCTGTCGAAAGCATAGTCCCGGATGCCTCTTGCCCTGCACCTGTACCTTCGCATGAACCATCAGCAACAACATCCACTTCCCTGTCCCAGTGCAGCATCCAAATGTCCATAACACAGTCATTTGACAGACTTCACCCGGTCTGTCAATGCTGCCGCAGCGCTTGCGTCTTCCAGCTCACCGACTGTTGTGCAACATGAGCACACACTGGAACTATACGTTCCACATGTTGGCCAGGCTTTGTGAGCAGCAGAGGGCAGTTGTGGAAAACCAGCTGCAACATGGTCGTCGTCGCTTTTCGAGTTAACTGCCACTATTCACAAGCTAGGAGTGAGCATTGATGGCAGACCACTGTGAGGTTTTAAAAAACTTTGATGAATCCACACAGATGGTTAGTGGCGATAACGGTATTATCAGCGTAACCATCCCACTGTTGTGTCTATTTAAACTATCGCTGCTCACAATTAAGGATGACGCTCTGAATGTGGCAGACAAGGAAATGGGGGAGGAAATTACAAAGGGTGATAGCCAGACCACCCACAGTTCTTCTTCTCAGCGAGATTTGGACCATGAAGAGGAGGAGGAGGCGGAGCTGGAGACAGTTGCCTCTGCTACAGATGGTAGTACCCATGGAACTTTAATCCCATCTGTACAGCAGAAGAGGAGGAGGACGAGGGGGAGGAGGAGATGGAGAGTCATCTTGATGTCGACATTGACGTCTTGCCTGTTGGTACTCTGGCACACATGGCTGACTTTATGTTAGGCTGCCTTTCCCGTGACCCTCGCGTTATACGCATTTTAAAAAACACAGATTACTGGGTGTTCACCCTTCTCGACCCCCGCTACAAAGAGAACTTCTCATCTATTATTCCTCTGGTGGAGAGGCCGAGCAAAATGGTGCAATACCAGAGGGTCCTTGTGGAAAAATTGCTCCAAAAATTTCCAGCTGACAACGCTGGCTGCAGAGTACATAGTTCCTTGGCCAATCAAGTAGGGGAGACGAGGGGAACACACAGCAGTTCCAACAGAGGCAGGGCAACACTCTCCAAGGCATGGGACACTTTCATGACACCCCTCCAGTAGAGTTGAGCGGACACCTGGATGTTCGGGTTCGACAAGTTCGGACGAAATTGAAAAAAGTTCGGGTTCGGGACCCGAACTTGACCCGAGCTTGACCCCGAACCCCATTGAAGTCAATGGGGACCCGAACTTTTGGGCACTAAAATGGCTCTAAAATAGTACTGGAAAGGGCAAGAGGGCTGCAAAAGGCATCAAAATGTGCTTAAGAGCATGGCAACTGTTCTGCAAACAAATGTAGATAGAGAAATTACTTAAAATAACATAAAATACTGAAAAATTTTAAATAACAATCTGGATCTAGGAGTAGGAGGTTGAGAAGGCGGTGGATGGGTGGATGTGGCGGTGTAGGTTGACATGGCGGTGTAGGTGGAAGCGGCGGTGAAGGAGGAATAGGTAGCCAACACTGATTTGTGTTATTTTTTATTTTTAAATAGGGGTATCCCCCAAAATATTGGGACATATAACAAAATAAAACAAAGAATAAGTGCACTTGAGTACAAGAATGGATGGTTGAGGCTGGTATAAATGTCTATTCTGCACAAGGTACGGACAAGTCCTGTGGGATCCATGCTTGGTTCATTTTAATAAACGTAAGCTTGTCCACATTGGCTGCGGCCTGTGATAATGCTCTCTGCCGTGCTAAACACACGTTCACACTATACACTGGCTGCAGGGCAGGTCTGCACCTCCAAGGCTGACAAAGCTTTTCCACATTTGGGCCATGCTAACCCTGCCTTCTCAGGTGCTGGCGGTGCCCTAGCTGCGTTGGTGACATTTTACTCCTCCCTTGCCTTTGCCTTGTGCATCCACTGTGCCCCCACTGTCAGGTGGGAATGCCATCAGCAGCGTGCGCTTGTAGTCGCGCATCTTCCGATCAGTAACAAATGTTTTCACTAAATTTAGTTCCCTGTCAGCAATGTATAGCAGGGGTTCATTCAAAAGGGGGTTCATGTCACCCAGCAATAGAACAGAGGATTTTGAGAGATTTAGGCCCATGTCACCCAGGCACAGCAGGGGTTCATTCACCGCAAAAAGGGGTTCATGTCACCCAGCAATAGAACAGAGGATTTTGAGAGATTTAGGCCCCTGTCACCCAGGCACAGCAGGGGTTCATTCATGGCAAAAGGGGCTTCATGTCACCCAGCAAGAGAACAGAGGATTTTGAGAGATTTAGGCCCCTGTCACCAAGGCACAGCAGGGGTTTGTATATGCCAAAAATTGTAAAATGTCACCCGACAATTGAAAATAAGATTTTTTTCAATTTAGGGCACTAAAATTGGTGCTTTTTTGCATTAAAATGGCTCTAAAATAGTCATTGAAAAGGCTAGAGGGATGTAAAAGGCAGTAAAATGTGCTTAAGAGCATGGCAACTGCTCTGCAAACAAATGTGGATAGGGAAATAACTTAAAATGAAATAAAATAACTAAAAATTACAAATTATTAACCTGCAACTCAGAGAAGGAGGTGGATATGGAGTCAGAGGTTGAGGAGGCGGTGAATGTGGTGTTGTAGGTGGAGGCAGCAATGGAGGAGGAGGAGGTAGCCAACAATGTTTATTTTTTATTTTTTATTGGGGTAGGTAGCCCCCAAAATATTGGGACAACTAAAAAAAATAAATAAAAAAAAAATGAATCATTGTACTTGACTTGAGTACAAGAATGTATGTTTGATGGTGGTATAAATGTCTATTCTGCACAAGGTACAGACAAGTCTTGCGGGATCCAAGCCTGGTTCATTTTAATGAACATGAGCTTGTCCACATTGGCTGTGGACAGGCGGCTGCATCTGTCTGTAATGACGCCTCCTGCGTGTCTGCTGTCGTTGCGCAGGCACTGCAGCATGTAATTGTACTGTAACTGACTTCTGCTGTTGCAAAAATCCTCTTTCTGAGCCACTTCTAAAAGACTGGCCTAAAAGTGTTAGAGATGAACCCTCTTCCTCCTCCTCGTCCTGGGCCACATCCTCTTCCATCATTGCCCTAAGTGTTTTCTCAAGGAGACATAGAAGTGGTATTGTAACGCTGATAACGGTGTCATCGCTGTTGGTGGAGTACTCGAAACATAGCAACAGGGCACACAGGTCTCGCATGGAGGCCCAGTCATTGGTGGTGAAGTGGTGCTGTTCCTCAGTGTGACTCATCCGTGCGTACTGCAGCTGAAAATCCACTATGGCCTGCTGCTGCTCGCACAGTCTCTCCAGCATGTGCAAGGTGGAGTTCCACCGGGTGGGCATGTCACATATGAGGCGGTGAGCAGGAAGGCCGAAGTTACGCTGTAGAGCAGACAGCCGAGCGGCGGCAGGATGAGAGCGCCGGAAGCGCGCACAGACGGCCCGCACTTTACGCAGCAGCTCTGACTTGTCGGGGTAGTTGTAAATGAATTTCTGCACCACCAAATTCAGCACATGCGCCAGGCAAGGGATGTGCGTCAAACCGGCTAGTCTCAGAGCTGCAACGAGATTTCACCCATTATCGCACACCACCAGGCCGGGCTTGAGGCTCACTGGCAGCAACCACTCGTTGGTCTGTTGTTCTAAACCCCACCACAACTCCTGCACGGTGTGGGGCCTGTCCCCCAAACACATCAGTTTCAGAACGGCCTGCTGGCGTTTACACCTGGATGTGCTGAAGTTGGTGGTGAAGGTCTGTCGCTGACCGGATAAGGAGGTGGTAGAAGAGGAGGAGGAAGCCGAGTAGGAAGAGGAGGCAACAGGAGGCAATGAATGATGCCCTGCGATCCTTGGCGGCGGAAGGACGTGCGCCAAACAACTCTCCGCCTGGGGCCCAGCCGCCACTCCATTTACTCAGTGTGCAGTTAGGGACATATAGCGTCCCTGGCCGTGCTTACTGGTCCACGTATCTGTGGTTAGGTGGACCTTGCCACAGATGGCGTTGCGCAGTGCACACTTGATTTTATCTGATACTTGGTTGTGCAGGGAGGGCACGGCTCTCCTGGAAAAGTAGTGGCGGCTGGAAACTACATACAGTGGGACAGCAAGCGACATGAGCTGTTTGAAGCTGTCCGTCTCCACCAGCCTGAATGACAGCATTTCAAAGGCCAGTAGTTTAGAAATGCTGGCATTCAGGGCCACGGATTGAGGGTGGCTAGGTGGGAATTTACGCTTTTTCTGAAAGGTTTGTGAGATGGAGAGCTGAACGCTTCTGTGTGACATGGTGGAGATGCTTGGTGACGGAGGTGGTGTTGTTGGTGGCACATCCTCTGTTTTCTGGGCGGCAGGTGCCAACGTTCCTCCAGAGGTGGAGGAAGAGGCCGAGGCAGCAGAAGAGGGAGCAGGAGGGGCCTGAGCCGTTTCTTGGTTTTGAAGGTGCTTACTTCACTGCAGCCCATGGCTCGCATATAGATGCCTGGTCATGCAGGTTGTGCTAAGGTTCAGAACGTTAATGCCTCGCTTCAGACTCTGATGACACAGTGTGCAAACCACTCGGGTCTTGTCGTCAGCACATTGTGTGAAGAAATGCCATGCCAGGGAACGCCTTGAAGCTGCCTTTGGTGTACTCGATCCCTGGTGACGGAGGCCAGTAGCAGGCGAACTGTTTTGGCGACGGCTGCTCTGCTTTTGCACCCTGCTCCTGCTTTTGCTACGCTGTTGGCTCGGTCTCACCACTGCCTCTTCCTCCGAACTCTGAAAGTCAGTGGCACGACCTTCATTCCATGTGGTGTCTAGGACCTCATCATCCCCTGCATAGTCTTCCACCCAGTCTTCCTCCCCGACATCCTTTTCGGTCTGCACACTGCAGAAAGACGCAGCAGTTGGCACCTGTGTTTTGTCATCATCAGAGACATGCTGAGGTGGTATTCCCATGTCCTCATCAGGAAACATAAGTGGTTGTGCGTCAGTGCATTCTTTGACTTCCACCCCTGGGGAAGGGCTAGGTGGATGCCCTTGGGAAACCCTGCCAGCAGAGTCTTCAAACAGAATAAGAGACTGCTGCATGACTTAAGGCTCAGAAAGGTTTACCGATATGCACAGGGGTGATGTGGCAGACTGATGGGAATGGGTTTCAGGCGCCACCTGTGCGCTTTCTGCAGAAGACTGGGCGGGAGATAATGTGAACGTGCTGGATCCACTGTCGGTCACCCAATTGACTAGCGCCTGTATTTGCTCAGGCCTTACCATCCTTAGAACGGCATTAGGCCCGACCAAATATCGCTGTAGATTCTGGTGGCTACTGAGACCTGAGGTAGTAGGTTCAGTAGGACGTGTAGCTGTGGCAGAACGGCCATGTCCTCTCCCTGCACCAGAGGCTCAACTAACACCACCAACATGACCATGACCATGTCCCTTATTAGATGTTTGCCTCATAGTTAGCGTTCACAAAGAAAAGTAAAAAGTGGTTAAGTCTGTTAAAAATAATTAACCGACAATAAAAACCCTGATGTAGGGTATTGCACGCCATTTTTTTTTTTTTAACTCTATATGACAGCGGTATTTGTGGCCTAAATTTCACAGTAACTTATGCACGTCTTATTCCAGATGTGCAGTATATCAAAGTTTTTTTTACCCCAGTAAGCAAAAAGATGTATTTCTGGCCTAAAAGTGACACTCACTTATGCACGTCTTATCCCAGATGTGCAGTATATTAGAGCATTTTTTCACCCCAGTAACCAAAAAGCCGTATTTTTGGCCTAAATGTGACAGTCACTTATGCATGTCTAATCCCAGATGTGCAGTATATTAGGTTTTTTTTTTTCACCCCAGTATGCAAAAATATGTATTTCTGGACTTGAAGACATGCATATAGCCTGTGCTGGTACACTATCGTTGCATAAAATGGCTGCCGATTATGTATTGATATTGACAAACTGAAGTAAAAAAAAGTTAGTTTTCAGCAGTAGTTGGCTCAGGGCAGGCTTAAAAAATTGTGCACTGCACCCAAAAAACACATTTGCTGTAGATCGCTGAGTAAAAAAAGCAGTTCTTGATAAGATTTCTCCCTGATCTCTCCCTCACAGCAGCTGCAGCCTCTCCCTACACTAATCCGAGCAGAGTGACGGGCGGTGCTACGTGACTCCAGCTTAAATAGAGGCTGCAGTTGGCCAATCACAGCCATGCCAATAGTAGTGATGGCTGTGATGGCCTTTTGGGGCAAGTAGTATGACGCTTGTTGATTGGCTGCTGTGCAGCCTTTCAAAAAGCGCCAAGAAAGCGCCAAACACCGAACCCGGTGCCGAAAAACCTAAAGTTCGGAACGAACCCAAACTTTACAGTTCGGGTTCGCTTAACTCTACCCGCCAGTAACCTCACCCTGAAGCGTGACCTAGTGGTAAAAGGAGCAAAAAGTTTTGGAAGTTGGTGAAGGAATACATAGCAGACAGTGTCAGCGTCCTAAATGATCCCTCAGTGCCTTAAAACCTCTGGATGTCCAAGCTGGACACGTGGCACGAACTTGCGCTCTACGCCTTGGAGGTACTGGCCTGCCCTGCGGCCAGAGTTTTGTCTGAGCGTGTATTTAGTGCTGCTGGTGGCATTATAACAGATAAGCGTATCCGCATGTCCACTGGCAATGCTGACAGGTTGACTCAGATAAAAATGAACAAAGGCCTGGACTGCCCCTGACTTCTCTACTCCACCAGAGGACAGCTGAGCTGATGATGAACATAAAGGCAATTTCAATCTATCATTTATAATGTATTCAATCTACTGTAGTGTATTCCCATGCACCTTTTCCACCACAAAAAAAGAGTATATGGTTAAATCTTGTTTTCTCCTCCTCCTCCTCCTCCAGATTGCATATATTCCCTCCACTCTAATTTTATTAATAGTGTCAGCTCAACTGCAGGACCTCTACTCAATTTTTTTTATAGGGCCAGCTCACCAGCAGGCCCTCGCCCCTAATGTTTTAGCGGGTCAGCTCAGAAGCAGGCTCTCTCCCCTAATGTTTTAGAGGGTAAATTCAGCAGCAGGCCCTCGCCCCTAATGTTTTAGAGGGTCAGCTCAGCAGCAGTCCCTCGCCCCTAATGTTTTAGAGTGTCTTTTCAGCAGCAGGCCCTCGCCCCTAATGTTTTAGAGGGTCAGCACAGCAGCAGGCCCTCGCTTATAATGTTTTAGACCGTCAGTTCACCAGCAGGCACTCGCATATAATGTTTTAGAGCGTCAGCTCACCAGCATGCACTCGCATATAATGTTTTAGAGGGTCATCTCAGCAGCAGGCCCTCGAAACTCAAATCTTTTACAGGGTCAACTCACCTGCAGGCCCAAACCTTAAATATTTTACAGGGTCAGCTCACTTGCAGGCCCTCAACTCAATGTGAATGAGGTCCTCCTTTATGTGATATACAGGCTGTGCCTCTTCCTTGTAATTTTTGGCAGCACTTTAATATCGGCTAGCAACTTTCCAATATAGAAAATTCGCTTATTGCAATAACAAGAGTCTTTTTGAATCCATATATTGGCTGTCCTATACCAAACGCGGTTCCGTGCACTCTTGCACCTTCATCAGTGGTGGCCACCACTGATGAAGGTGCAAGAGTGCACCGAAACCGTTTGGTATAGGACAGCCAATATATGGATTCAAAAAGACTCATGTTATTGCAATAAGCAAATTTTCTATATTGGAAAGTTGTTAGCCGATATTCAAAGAATTGAGTCAAATCACTGATGTAATTGACCAGCCGACTGCAGCTACTTAGTTTCCCTTCCGGTCACATGGGACGCTATCCTTCACCACGTGGGACGCAGCAGGAGAAGCCAGGAGTTCAGGACGCCGCAGCGGAGAGAGACGCCGAGGGCACAACAAACCACGTACGCACCAACGCCATCCAGGACCGGATCTTCGCCCACACAGACCAGGGTATCTGCCCACAGTCGCTTACTGAGACTTACAGCCGATGGGGTAAGACTGTTCCTCTATCTATATTTGGGACACAAGTGTAAGATCGCAAACATCAATACCACCAGTACGCACAGACTTTCATGCGATTATCCCTCATGCGATTATCCTTGATGTTAGTCCCATTGTGATGCGATTTTTTAACCGGCTCATGTATCTTCTAACAGCCTCCTATTATATTTTGTGCACATATATATTTTAATAGTTTTTATCTATACCTACACACGGATTGATCACCTGCGTGAGTAGGTTATCTCATATTATAACATATCTTACCTTGCTGGTTCTATTTTAGGCATCACTGATATTGCCAGCTCCAGTGGTGTTATTTTATTCTAATAAACACCTTACTATATACACTACAATTGTATCCAATGTTTATCCTTACACGCAGCCATTTAGTGCCCTCCATCTTTTGAACTTTATTCAGTATATCCAATATTTTGGCAATAGGTACTGCCATTTGGAGAGAGCACCAGTCCGTGAATCGCTGACAGTAGAGCCTCTGTAATCTTTTATCCTCTTGTTATTTATCATCACTACCTCCCCGAGTCGGGTGTGGGTAATGGCCACGCGTCTCCTGCCTTCCTTTGATTTTTCTGCTTTAATAACTTGACCCACCCTCTCCACCCAATCAGATTTCAGCCATTGACCTCCCTTGGATGTGTTATCCCTTTCTCAAGCTCCTTCTCCGGCATGGAACCCTGATTCCCTGTTACCACTCTGATTCCCTGTTACCCGTGATCACCATGGTAGGCGTAGAAAAGAACATCAAAATTTGATAGGGCAGATATCCGAATGGATCGTCGCCATCACGGGGACATGCAATCGCCTAGAGGTTACCTAGAGTCACCAATGCGGCAGCTAGTGTTGATCACGAATATTCGAATTGCGAATTTTAATCGCGAATATCGGCACTTCGAGAATTCGCGAATATTTCGAATTTCGCAAAATATATTCGTAATTGCGAATATTAGATTTTTGTGAAAATACCAGTTCATGCGAATTTTTATGCGAAATTTTGTATGCGAATTTTATGCGAATTTTTGCAATCAAGAAAATAATGCCTGGAGATCATGAATTCGCGAATTCTCGAATATATGGCGAATATTCGCCCAAATATTCGCAAAATATTGCAAATTCGAATATTGCCCCTGCCGCTCATCACTAGCGGCAGCAGGCCCTTGCTCCAAATGTTTTTGAGGGTCACCAGTAGGCCATCAATCATAATTTTTTAAGGCTGTGTATGATGCCCTCCTTTTTGTGTAAAAAAAAAGGGTGTATTGGAGTGCTGGTTCCTTGTAATTTTTGGCAGCCCTTTCACTTAGTGCATATACATTAGTGCACTACATGAACAATTGTACCACAACGTGAATGAGGCCCTCCTTTATGTGATATACAGGTTGCATCAGAGTACCTCTTCCTTGTAATTTTATTGCAGCACTTGCACTTTATATACAATTGAATATACATGAAAGAATGTTTCCTAACAATTTTTCCTGTAAAATAGATTTTTTTTTTGGGGGGGGGGGGGGGGTTGTGTGTATTTTTGTCATTCCATGGGGTCAGGGAACTGGGTATGTTACAGAGACTGGCCATAGTTTACATAGGCCTGAACCTGGCCGTTGAGGCAGGAGCTGTTGGCTTGCTGACTGGCCCCAGCCAGGCACTGCACTTGGAAAAACAAACTGCTCCATCATGTTAAGGAGACTGAAATGGCTGCTGGCAGCAGGTGTCTGCTCTCTGTAAGCTGCGACAAGCTGCGTACACAATGTTTCCTTTTAGTAACGTAATTTGTCTTCCCTTTCTGCTAGTTGAAAACATTCTCTCATTTTGCCTTGATAGCGAGGTTCTAAAAGCATGACTATCCAGTAATAATCAGACTGCTTGATGTCATTGATACGCCTATCAATGCGTAAGCAAGTGAGCATACAGGTTTCTATTCTGGCCAGCGTGCCCGAGGAGCCATGAGGGTAATTTTTAATGAAAGCTATATTTTGAAATCTAGGTCAGAAACAGGATTCATATAGCCTTAAGCTTTTAATCTCTATTGCCACGTCTTTCTGGCTCTGCCCCCCCAATGAGAAGATTGGATGTCTTGGCAGGTGCTATCCCTATCATCGGCCTCTTGCTCCTCCACCTCACACTCCTCTTGCAGTGGCAACTCCTCACCCTATTCTTCCTCATCCTCCTCCTCCATGGCAGATCCCTTTTGTGTGTCCCCAACAGCTCTAGGGCAGACAGCAAGTTGCGTGCTCTTCTTCTGCCCTGGTCCCCTGCTGCATGAACACCAGAGTCTTTTCTAAGATAAATAAGAGAGGAATTACATTGTTCATATCACAGTTGTCCCTGCTGACGAACTTTGTGGCCTCTTCAAAGGGATTCAGCACATGACAGGCGTCCCAGATTAGCTGTCAATGCCTGACCTCGAAACAACACATACTCCCTGGTGCTGAAGCTGTCTGGTGCATGACAAAATAGTTCTGCTATTCGTACAGACAGTCAAGCATGTGTAATGTCAATTTCCAGCAAGTTGGTGTGTCGCAAATTAAGCAGTATAGCGGCAGGACGTTCTGTCGCTGCAGGTCCAGGAGAGCGTTCCTCGCCACGTAAGAGTGGCTAAAGTGCTTGGACAGTCTCCAGAACTTTTCCAGAACCTTGTGCAAGCCAGTATACTTATTTAGAAAGAAATGCACCACTAGATTGATTATGTGCATCATGCAGGAAGCATGTGTTATTTCTCTGAGCTTCAGGACTGCCACAATGTTTCGCCCATTGTTGCTGACCACCTTGCCTAGTTGGGTGACAGCCAGATGGATGTTTGCTGCTTGATGTACTTGAGCAACTGCTCACTGGTGTAGATACTCTTTTCCAGGCCGATCAGCCCCAACATGGCGTGGCAACGCTTGACCTGACAAATGTGACAGGAAGGAGGGGTAGTGCAAGCGACCCTGTGTCCTGCTGCTGTTGGGGACGGGACTGTGTCCATGGAGGAGGTGAAGGAGGCAGTTTAGTGCCTGGTGTGGGAGCCAGCCCCATAATATAGTGGGAATTGAGCAAAAGGACCTGACCATGTTACTGGGGTGCTGCCTCTCTACTGACGCAAAAAACACTGACCCAGTGGGTTGTGAAAGACATGTACTATCTCTGCCTGTAACAGCTGCTACAGGTGTCCTCCATAGAGTGCAGCTTGATGCACAGAAAGAATCACGGCTGTACTACAATGGCACTACAGCAACTGCATCGCCGGCAATGTGGCCAAATGGGGGTTCAGCTAATTCCTGGTAGACAAAAGTTTTTTCATCACCCAATATTCTGTTTTAGATGTCTCACAATGGAGCCAAGGACAAGGAGGAGTCTTAGCAGAAGAATTAGGAGGTGATGATGATACCATACTGCTTGGGGATGTGGGTTGGCTGCCACAAAGAGGACCAGGAAAAGAAGGACAGACTTGTTCTGATTGGAAATGCTGGCCAGTTACATTTTCCCAAAGGATTTGGTGATGTCGCCTCATGTGCTACAATAGACCTCTAGTACCTATAACTGTGTTTGAATGGCCAAGGCTTATTTCAATCCTGCATTTATTGCACACCACTGTGGTTTTGTGTGACCTCATTGTGGAGAAAGAGCTTCATATGGGAATTGCTCACACAGACCTACAGGCAGCCAACCTGGGCTTAGCTCTGGCACGTTTTGGGCTTAATCCACCCAGCAGCATGGGCTTAATCAGCAGCATCACCAGATCCTGAAGGAGAGGTGGCTTTGGGATGTACGTAGCCTTTTCTCTTTATTGCTGCTGCCACCACCCTTCTCCACTGATGTTGCCTGCTCCTCAGCACCCTGATCTGGCTCCCAGGTCCTGTCCAGCACACAATTGTCATCAAAGTCCTCATCTTCTCTGATGCTTTTACCAGACTGTGAGATATCATGGTGGGCTCATGGTGGGCCCTTGTAGTGTACGGGAGAGTAATACCCCGTCACTACAGAAGGGTCACTTGGGTACTGTCGTTCCCCCTGTATTTATGGGGAGGTTGGTATAAAACATCTTGCTAAAGTAATGCTATGTACTTCCTGTTACTGTGAAATGTGCATGTGCAGGCCGGCTAGGGTGTCATTCCAGCTCTGAGTCACTAGAGGGAGCTAGGGAACCCTAGTTTATATAAGGCCCAGTCAGGGAGCAGAAAGCAGCAGACAGTGGGAGAGGGAGTCTGAGATGATCCTGTGTCTGAGTCAAGGCCAGGCCATGGGCCTGTGAGAGTAAAGCAGGCCTGAAGCCTGCCGACTAGGAGAGGGTAGTATAGGCCCTGTAACCGGGTTCCGGATCCAAGGAAAAGGTTCCCCTCCTGAGTCATCAGCCGTTTTAGCTGAAACATCATAATCAACCAGCCGGGACACAGAATACAACAGAGGCCAATCTGATAAAGCAAGAGGTACTCAAGATAACAGAGGAGGTACTTGATAAAGACAGATTCAAGGATACGCCAGAGATAGGGCATTAGACCTTGGAGAATAAGTCACATGTTTCAGGACCAGTCAGGAATAGAGTGCAAGCCGCCTGTACTGCAACTCCTGTGATTAACACTCTGAAATGAACCTTGCTATAACCGGCCAGTCTGTAACTTCTATGAACCAACTGTATTCATATGCAAACCAACTGTCTTCAATGGAACTGCGCTTCCAATTATGTCCGTGCATGATTATTACTGACAATCAGTAAAGTTCCAGTTTTGGTTGGCTATCCCGTGGTTGCTTCATTATTCCACATTACTTTATACGGCGTGTCACCGTTCAATTGACACTGGCGTCACGAACATTTATGAACTGCCTGTTCCAGTATCTACCCAGATTGAAGACGACAGTGAATCCCAGGTTAGTGGGTTGCTCTGCACTACAAAGCCCAGCATATCCAAGGCTACACTACTGACCCCCTGGGACACTGCATCGCTCTTTTTGGCGTCACGAACAGGATCCGCATACTTCTGAAGTGCAGAGAAGTGTGAACTGTGTGCTTTAACTATTCCACCACCGTATTGCAAAGACTGTAACCTTTATTCCCAAATCTGTGGATTACAATTGTGCCTGGGAGGAATCGGAGGCGCTGTACTGTGTTGCGCTACCCCCAGAGAGAAAATCGTGTTTGTGGACTGTGATTTATTGGACTTTTCATCATCCTGCTTGCTGTCAGTGAATTGCGGCATCGGGACACCCAAGATGGCCGCCGACGCCATGGAGCTTTTTGCTGCGCCATCACGATGTACAGAGGCGCGAATATTTGGCGCCAAAACCCTCCAAGAGAGAGGAGGAGATTGCCCCAGGGCGCCACCCGAGACTTGGGACAAAGAAAAAGAAGAGGATGACCCGAGTGAGGCAGGGGAGGCGAGAGTTGGGCCGACCCGATCCACTCACCTGCATAGCCAGATTTATCTAGGCCCCGATGTCTTTTGGGAGCCCATCGTTTTGCAGGGGCCGGCTGAACAATACCCCCCTCCCGAAGCGGTGAAGCGGGAGGTGGAGAAAGAGAGGCTAGACAGCTACCAGCGGGCGGAGGACTGCGCTGAGGCCCGGCGTCTAGCAGCAGCTGCCGCAGTTTCCCTAGAGGCCACTGTTACCGCACCCCCGGTGGAACCACTGACCAGTACAAAGGCAGACATAGAAGCCCTGCGGAAGAGAATCTACTGGGTAGAGGACCTCGGGTACGCAGGATGCGTTCAGTGTATTCCGTTCCCCAGAACCGATGCAGAGATGGAGGCGATGAAAGATAAGCCTCCTCCTTTAAAAATCATCAGAGGGGATGGATTTCAGATGTGGCCTGCCTTACCTGAACACTTGCTCCAAGGACCTCTTGTTGAGTCTTCATCGGATGAGGAGTATGATACTCGTCTGTGAGTAGGCCTTGCTATATGGTTACCTCCAACATGGCCGAGTTGTCCCTCCGTTTGGCAAAGCTGGTGAAGCTCGCTGCCAGTTTTACACGGCCGGTGGCATGATGACCAAGAGAAAGTGCCACTATGTACCACAGCTCCCAGCCTGCCCATGTTGTGTTTGGGACACCCGGCCTGCTGCTGAAATATCCCGGTTGTGCCTTAAGTTTTGCACCAATTTACCCCTTTTAACCCCCATTTCAGGTTGAAAAGATATTTTTATGTCAGCACTATTTTAAAGGGTAAGCAGGACTTGCCAGGATAACATGGCCCTGGTATTGTCAGAGTCCTGTATTGTCATTTTATATATGTGCTGCTGACTGTATTTAATAACCGGTTTTTATTCACGTCTATGTGCTCAGAGATGGACTTCCTATGTGCAAGCCTCTGAGAGGTTGATTTTACTATGGACTGATTTATTGTCATGGACTATCCTGGTTCTTTAACATCCGCTGTGCCAGGTCAGCGCCCCAGTTCCACTCACTATCCTGAGAGAAGAGAACGACGCCCCTTGTCACCGCACTTCACCTTTGCCAATTGGGTCTGATAAGAGTATAAATGACATATATGTATGCGTGCATGTGTCTTTCTCTATTTCAGGTAATGATTCCAGTTGGGCGGGCCCTGACGGAGTACGAGGTCGTACTCAGCTTAAAGCAGCGGGGTATGTAGTGTACGGGAGAGTAATACCCCGTCACTACAGAAGGGTCACTTGGGTACTGTCGTTCCCCCTGTATTTATGGGGAGGTTGGTATAAAACATCTTGCTAAAGTAATGCTATGTACTTCCTGTTACTGTGAAATGTGCATGTGCAGGCCGGCTAGGGTGTCATTCCAGCTCTGAGTCACTAGAGGGAGCTAGGGAACCCTAGTTTATATAAGGCCCAGTCAGGGAGCAGAAAGCAGCAGACAGTGGAAGAGGGAGTCTGAGATGATCCTGTGTCTGAGTCAAGGCCAGGCCATGGGCCTGTGAGAGTAAAGCAGGCCTGAAGCCTGCCGACTAGGAGAGGGTAGTATAGGCCCTGTAACCGGGTTCCGGATCCAAGGAAAAGGTTCCCCTCCTGAGTCATCAGCCGTTTTAGCTGAAACATCATAATCAACCAGCCGGGACACAGAATACAACAGAGGCCAATCTGATAAAGCAAGAGGTACTCAAGATAACAGAGGAGGTACTTGATAAAGACAGATTCAAGGATACGCCAGAGATAGGGCATTAGACCTTGGAGAATAAGTCACATGTTTCAGGACCAGTCAGGAATAGAGTGCAAGCCGCCTGTACTGCAACTCCTGTGATTAACACTCTGAAATGAACCTTGCTATAACCGGCCAGTCTGTAACTTCTATGAACCAACTGTATTCATATGCAAACCAACTGTATTCAATGGAACTGCGCTTCCAATTATGTCCGTGCATGATTATTACTGACAATCAGTAAAGTTCCAGTTTTGATTGGCTATCCCGTGGTTGCTTCATTATTCCACATTACTTTATACGGCGTGTCACCGTTCAATTGACACTGGCGTCACGAACATTTATGAACTGCCTGTTCCAGTATCTACCCAGATTGAAGACGACAGTGAATCCCAGGTTAGTGGGTTGCTCTGCACTACAAAGCCCAGCATATCCAAGGCTACACTACTGACCCCCTGGGACACTGCACCCTCCCTCCCCTGCTCTGCATTTTCCACAACTGCCACTGTTGCTGCCACCACCACCAATGCTGTGGTTACGGGTGCCACTATTGCCACCACTATCAACAAAGGTTTGCATGGGGTCACCAGCCTCCTTCCCATCCTCCTCAGGGCAATCCAAATGGTAACAGATCTCACACAAGTCGTCAACAGGGAAACTCTCTTGACTATCTGACATGTGGAATTTTCTTGTCACTTCTTAGGAAAAACGATGCTGTCCTTCAAGGAAGAGGGAGTGAGGACCCTGGGAGGACTCCACTAAAAGCCTTATTTGGGCCTGCAAGGAAAAGGAGCAGGAGGAATGCTGTGAGCCCTGGCTCCATGCACAATGTCGGACTCTAAAGTCACCTCCAGGTCATCCTGTTGCGACTGAGAGGAGGAGTGAGCCATCCAATTCACTGCTTCTGGACGGATAATCGGCACTGCTACTATCCACATTCTGGCTCTGGGTTTTTCATTTGGAACCCTTCTGTAGCCTGTACACTTTTGAGCCTCTAAGATAATGTTATGCACTATCCTGTGTCTTGGTGTGGTAAAAAAAAATAATAATGACTAAAACTGTGTGAAATAGGGAAACAGGTTTGGGCCTTAATTCTATTATCACTCCCAGACACTTTTGTGTGCTACCCTGTCTATTGGTGTAGTAATCACATATATATGCTGCTAGTTTGAATCTAATCAGTTCCCATAAAAAAAACTGATTGGAAACGTGTTTGTGAACACAGAAATAAGGGAAACAGATTTAGGCCTTAATTCATTATCCATCACAGATACTTTTGTGTGCTGGCCTGTGTATTGGCAATGATCACCGATATGCTGGTTTAATTAAATTGTACAAGTCTTGGTGTGGTAAACACTAGTGTTGGGCGAGCATGCTCGGCTGAACACTAGTTCAGCTCGAGCATCACGATGCTCGGCACATCGCAGTGTTCGGCTAAATACCGCGTGTGTTCGAGCACGATGCTCGTGTCTCCCTCCCGCACGTTTGTTGGCTGCTACGCAGCCAATGAACATGCAGGTAAGTACTGTCTGTCGCTGTAATGCCGTAGCCATGTTGGCTGCTGGCATTACAGTGATTGGCTGGCCGGAACGCGTCATCGGGTGCTATATAGCACCCGACGACACATTTTTCGTCTCAGTATTAGGGAGAACTGGAGAGCAGAAGGGAGAGAAAGTGTAGGGATTGAAATAGCAATATTTTAGGTTTTATACTTGTTATAGACCCAAAAGTCCTTTTAAGGACTATTGTGTGTGGCAGCAATATATATTTTTAGCGCAACCTGCACTAAATTGCTAAAACTGCAACACGGACTTTCAACTCTCTCCAAAGGTTTTCTATGGGGTTGAGATCTGGAGACTGGCTAGGCCACTCCTTCGTTGCCCAGGCAGTGTGTTTGGGATCATTGTCATGCTGAAAGACCCAGCCACGTTTCATCTTCAATGCCCTTGCTTATGAAAGGAGGTTTTCACTCAAAATCTCACGATACATGGCCCCATTCATTCTTTCCTTTACACGGATCAGTCATCCTGGTCCCTTTGCAGAAAAACAGCCCCAAAGCATGATGTTTCCAATGCTTCACAGTAGGTATGGTGTTCTTTGGATGCAACTTTGGAGAATTCTTTCGCCTCCAAACAGGAGTTGAGTTTTTACCAAAAAGTTCTACTTTGGTTTCATCTGACCATATGACATTCTCCCGAACTTCTGAATCATCCAAGTGCTCTCTAGCAAACTTCAGACTGGCCGTGACATGTACTGGCTTAAGCAAGGGGACACACGTCTGGCACTGCAGGATTTGAGTCCCTGGCGGCATAGTGTGTTACTAATGGTAGCCTTTGTTACTTTGGTCCCAGCTCTCTGCAGGTCATTCACTAGGTCCCCCCTTGTGGTTCTGGAATTTTTGCTCACCGTTCTGGTGATCATTTTGACCCCACGGGGTGAGATCATGGATGGAGCCCCAGATCGAGGGAGCGTATCAGTGGTCTTGTATGTCTTCCATTTTCTAATAATTGCTCCCACACTTGATTTCTTCACACCAAGCTGCTTGCCTATTGCAGATTCAGTCTTCCCAGTCTGGCGCAGGTCTACAATTTTGTTTCTGGTGTCCTTTGATAGCTCTTTAGTCTTGGCCATAGTGGAGTTTGGAGTGTGACTGTTTGAGGTTGTGGATAGGTGTCTTTTATAATGATAACAAGTTCAAACAGGTGCCATTAATACAGGTAATGAGTGGAGTACAGAGAAGCCTCTTAAAGAAGAAGTTACAGGTCTGTTAGAGCCAAAAATCTAGCTTTTTTGTAGGTGACCAAATACTTATTTTACCAAGGAATTTTTCAAGTAATTCATTAGAAATCCTACAATGTGATTTCCTGTATTCTTTCTCCCCAATCTGTCTCTCATTGTTGAAGTATACCTATGATGAAAATTATAGGCCTCTCTCATCTTTTTAAGTGGGAGAACTTGCACAATTGTTGGCTGACTAAAAACTTTTTTGCCCCACAGTATATTTTTAGCGCAACCAGCGCTAAATAGCTTGCAATTGTTTGGCAGCTGCCAGGGCCGGCTCCAGGTTCATGTGGGCCCTTGGGTGATAAATCCCAGTGGGCCCCCATGAGACATTTTTTTACATTGACCCCCTGTGACTTCCACATGGTATAATGACCCCCAGTGGCCCCTATACAGTATAATGACTACTAGTGGCCCTTCACACAGTATAATGAACCCCCAATTCCCCCCCCCCCCACTGTATAATGACCACCTGTGGCCCTGCATTCAGAATAATAACCCCCAGTCGCCCCCATTCAGAATAATGACCCCCAGTCGCCCCCACACTGGGGGAATACTGTATGGTGGGGGCTCTGGGGGTCATTATACTGAATGGAGGGTCATTGGTGATCATTATACTAAATGGGGGACACTGGGGGTCATTATACTATGTAAAGGGCCCTTACAGTATAATGACCCCACAGTGACTCTCCATTCAGAATAATGACCCCCAATCGCCCCCACACTGGGGATTATACTGTATGGAGGGGGCACGAGGGGTTATATTTAATGGGGGCTCTGGTGGTCATTATGCTAAATGGAGGGTCAATGGGGATCATTATACTAAATGGGGGGCATTGGGACTCATTATACTGTGTAAGGGGCCCTCACAGTGTGATGAATGACCCCCAGTGGCCCCCTCACCTACCTATCATTGCAGGGGAGCTGGTGGTCCTTTCATTCACTAACCGCAGCTCCCTGCGCTCCTTCTGTCCGGCGGCCCGCTGCAGCAGTGAGCCAGGCCTGGAGGAGAGAAGGAGATGTGCAGTGATGTAGCTAGAACTGACTGGGCCCCACAGCAAATTTTAGTACGCCCCCCTCCCTCCCAATGTGTGTTCACATAACGTTTTTCCTATTGGTTTGATGTATACAAATGTGCAGCACTCCACGTTTTTGTATCCTGCAGAGTCAAGTAAAAAATGCATACCCCAGCACCCTCAACCTGATGTGGGCCTAGTGTAACAAGGAGGGAAACATATGTACTGCATACCCTGTGCAGTACAGGGAATGACTAGGGGCACTGCACAGGGTGTGGTAAGAGGGCACAATGCAGGGTATAAAGGGGCACAGTACGGGATGGGGGGCACAGTCACATGACCCTGTGACGTTAGAAGGTCCTTATGGTGAATGCTGTTCAGATGCCACCATAATGAGAGGCAGAGGAGTGAGACAGGGGCCCTGGATGGACAGGAGGGGTGGACACAGCAAGTAGGTTGAAGGGGCTCTGAGGGGGATTCATACAAGAAGTAGGGGCAGGAGGTCTGTGCAGGGCAGCAATAGCAGATAGGAGGGTGGAACAGGAGCTCAGGATACATGAGGGAGGAAAGGAGACAGCAGGGGCTCCATGAGGATGAGATGGGACAGGATATGTGGGGGGGGGGGCAGGTGTCATGGAGACAAACAGCTTAATGAAACAGTAACACAACTAAATAGAATAAAGCAGCAACAGATCGAAGAGTCCCCCCTTCTGTCCCACAGACAAGAGACAGTCACAGTGCAGACTCACTCACAGACTGTCTTCACACTTCTCTGCTCCAGCCCTCCGGTCCTCTCTCCTCAGGCAGCATGTGTCCTGTGTAGAGGGGGCGTGTTCTGAGTCTCTGCAGCTCAGAGGGCCCCACCAGAGGGGTACTGCGTAAGTGAAATGACAGCAGTGAGAGCTCCCATCTGTATTAATGGAAGTGCTCATAGCTAGAGTTGAGCGAACACCTGGATGTTCGGGTTCGAGAAGTTCGGCCGAACATCCCGGAAATGTTCGGGTTCGGGATCCGAACCCGATCCGAACTTCGTCCCGAACCCGAACCCCATTGAAGTCAATGGGGACCCGAACTTTTCGGCACTAAAAAGGCTGTAAAACAGCCCAGGAAAGAGCTAGAGGGCTGCAAAAGGCAGCAACATGTAGGTAAATCCCCTGCAAACAAATGTGGATAGGGAAATGAATTAAAATAAAAATTAAATAAATAAAAATTAACCAAAATCAATTGGAGAGAGGTTCCATAGCAGAGAATCTGGCTTCCCGTCACCCACCACTGGAACAGTCCATTCTCAGATATTTAGGCCCCGGCACCCAGGCAGAGGAGAGAGGTCCCGTAACAGAGAATCTGTCTTCATGTCAGCAGAGAATTAGTCTGCATGTCATAGCAGAGAATGAGGCTTCACGTCAGCCACCACTGCAACAGTCCATTGGCATATATTTAGGCCCAGCACACACACAGGCAGAGGAGAGAGGTCCCGTAACAGACAATCTGGCTTCATGTCAGCAGAGAATCAGTCTGCATGTCATAGCAGAGAATCAGGCTTCACGTCAGCCACCACTGCAACAGTCCATTGGCATATATTTAGGCCCAGCACACACACAGGCAGAGGAGAGAGGTCCCGTAACAGAGAATCTGGCTTCATGTCAGCAGAGAATCAGTCTGCATGTCATAGCAGAGAATGAGGCTTCACGTCACCCACCACTGCAACAGTCCATTGGCATATATTTAGGCCTAGCACACAGGCAGAGCAGAGAGGTCCCGTAACAGACAATCTGGCTTCATGTCAGCAGAGAATCAGTCTGCATGTCATAGCAGAGAATGAGGCTTCACGTCAGCCACCACTGCAACAGTCCATTGGCATATATTTAGGCCTAGCACACAGGCAGAGCAGAGAGGTCCCGTAACAGACAATCTGGCTTCATGTCAGCAGAGAATCAGTCTGCATGTCATAGCAGAGAATCAGGCTTCACGTCAGCCACCACTGCAACAGTCCATTGTCATAAATTTAGGCCCAGCACCCAGGCAGAGGAGAGAGGTCCCGTAACAGACAATCTGGCTTCATGTCAGCAGAGAATTAGTCTGCATGTCATAGCAGAGAATCAGGCTTCATGTCAGCCACCACTGCAACAGTCCATTGGCATATATTTAGGCCCAGCACCCAGGCAGAGGAGGGAGGTCCCGTAACAGAGAATCTGTCTTCATGTCAGCAGAGAATCAGTCTGCATGTCATAGCAGAGAATGAGGCTTCACGTCAGCCACCACTGCAACAGTCCATTGGCATATATTTAGGCCTAGCACACAGGCAGAGCAGAGAGGTCCCGTAACAGACAATCTGGCTTCATGTCAGCAGAGAATCAGTCTGCATGTCATAGCAGAGAATGAGGCTTCACGTCAGCCACCACTGCAACAGTCCATTGGCATATATTTAGGCCTAGCACACAGGCAGAGCAGAGAGGTCCCGTAACAGACAATCTGGCTTCATGTCAGCAGAGAATCAGTCTGCATGTCATAGCAGAGAATGAGGCTTCACGTCAGCCACCACTGCAACAGTCCATTGGCATATATTTAGGCCTAGCACACAGGCAGAGCAGAGAGGTCCCGTAACAGACAATCTGGCTTCATGTCAGCAGAGAATCAGTCTGCATGTCATAGCAGAGAATCAGGCTTCACGTCAGCCACCACTGCAACAGTCCATTGTCATAAATTTAGGCCCAGCACCCAGGCAGAGGAGAGAGGTCCCGTAACAGACAATCTGGCTTCATGTCAGCAGAGAATTAGTCTGCATGTCATAGCAGAGAATCAGGCTTCATGTCAGCCACCACTGCAACAGTCCATTGGCATATATTTAGGCCCAGCACCCAGGCAGAGGAGGGAGGTCCCGTAACAGAGAATCTGTCTTCATGTCAGCAGAGAATCAGTCTGCATGTCATAGCAGAGAATGAGGCTTCACGTCAGCCACCACTGCAACAGTCCATTGGCATATATTTAGGCCTAGCACACAGGCAGAGGAGAGGTTCATTCAACTTTGGGTAGCCTCGCAATATAATGGTAAAATGAAAATAAAAATAGGATTGAATGAGGAAGTGCCCTGGAGTCCAATAATATATGGTTATGGGGAGGTAGTTAATGTCTAATCTGGACAAGGGACGGACAGGTCCTGTGGGATCCATGCCTGGTTCATTTTTATGAACGTCAGCTTGTCCACATTGGCTGTAGACAGGCGGCTGCGTTTGTCTGTAATGACGCCCCCTGCCGTGCTGAATACACGTTCAGACAAAACGCTGGCTGCCGGGCAGGCCAGCACCTCCAAGGCATAAAAGGCTAGCTCTGGCCACGTGGACAATTTAGAGACCCAGAAGTTGAATGGGGCCGAACCATCAGTCAGTACGTGGAGGGGTGTGCACACGTACTGTTCCACCATGTTAGTGAAATGTTGCCTCCTGCTAACACGTTGCGTATCAGGTGGTGGTGCAGTTAGCTGTGGCGTGTTGACAAAAGTTTTCCACATCTCTGCCATGCTAACCCTGCCCTCAGAGGAGCTGGCCGTGACACAGCTGCCTTGGCGACCTCTTGCTCCTCCTCTGCCTTGGCCTTGGGCTTCCACTTGTTCCCCTGTGACATTTGGGAATGCTCTCAGTAGCGCGTCTACCAACGTGCGCTTGTACTCGCGCATCTTCCTATCACGCTCCAGTGCAGGAAGTAAGGTGGGCACATTGTCTTTGTAGCGTGGATCCAGCAGGGTGGCAACCCAGTAGTCCGCACAGGTTAAAATGTGGGCAACTCTGCTGTCGTTGCGCAGGCACTGCAGCATGTAGTCGCTCATGTGTGCCAGGCTGCCCAGGGGTAAGGACAAGCTGTCCTCTGTGGGAGGCGTATCGTCATCGTCCTGCCTTTCCCCCCAGCCACGCACCAGTGATGGACCCGAGCTGCGTTGGGTGCCACCCCGCTGTGACCATGCTTCATCCTCATCCTCCTCCACCTCCTCCTCATCCTCGTCCTCCTCGTCCTCCAGTAGTGGGCCCTGGCTGGCCACATTTGTACCTGGCCTCTGCTGTTGCCAAAAACCTCCCTCTGAGTCACTTCGAAGAGACTGGCCTGAAAGTGCTAAAAATGACCCCTCTTCCTCCTCCTCCTCCTCCTCCTGGGCCACCTCCTCTTCCATCATCGCCCTAAGTGTTTTCTCAAGGAGACATAGAAGTGGTATTGTAACGCTGATAACGGTGTCATCGCCACTGGCCATGTTGGTGGAGTACTCGAAACAGCGCAACAGGGCACACAGGTCTCGCATGGAGGCCCAGTCATTGGTGGTGAAGTGGTGCTGTTCTGTAGTGCGACTGACCCGTGCGTGCTGCAGCTGAAACTCCACTATGGCCTGCTGCTGCTCGCACAGTCTGTCCAGCATGTGCAAGGTGGAGTTCCACCTGGTGGGCACGTCGCATATGAGGCGGTGAGCGGGAAGGCCGAAGTTACGCGGTAGCGCAGACAGGCGAGCAGCAGCAGGATGTGAACGCCGGAAGCGCGAACAGACGGCCCGCACTTTATGCAGCAGCTCTGACATGTCGGGGTAGTTGTGAATGAACTTCTGCACCACCAAATTCAGCACATGCGCCAAGCAAGGGATGTGCGTCAAATTGGCTAGTCCCAGAGCTGCAACGAGATTTCGCCCATTATCACACACCACCAGGCCGGGCTTGAGGCTCACCGGCAGCAACCACTCGTCGGTCTGTTGTTCTATACCCCGCCACAACTCCTGTGCGGTGTGGGGCCTGTCCCCCAAACATATGAGTTTCAGAATGGCCTGCTGACGTTTACCCCGGGCTGTGCTGAAGTTGGTGGTGAAGGTGTGTGGCTGACTGGATGAGCAGGTGGAAGAAGAGGAGGAGGAAGCCGAGAAGGAGGAGGTGGCAACAGGAGGCAAAGAATGTTGCCCTGCGATCCTTGGCGGCGGAAGGACGTGCGCCAAACAGCTCTCCGCCTGGGGCCCAGCTGCCACTACATTTACCCAGTGTGCAGTTAGGGAGATATAGCGTCCCTGGCCGTGCTTACTGGTCCACGTATCTGTGGTTAGGTGGACCTTGCCACAGATGGCGTTGCGCAGTGCACACTTGATTTTATCGGATACTTGGTTGTGCAGGGAAGGCACGGCTCTCTTGGAGAAGTAGTGCCGGCTGGGAACAACATACTGTGGGACAGCAAGCGACATGAGCTGTTTGAAGCTGTCTGTGTCCACCAGCCTAAATGACAGCATTTCATAGGCCAGTAGTTTAGAAATGCTGGCATTCAGGGCCAGGGATCGAGGGTGGCTAGGTGGGAATTTACGCTTTCTATCAAATGTTTGTGAGATGGAGAGCTGAACGCTGGCGTGTGACATGGTTGAGACGCTTGGTGACGGAGGTGGTGGTGGTGGTGTTGGTGGTACATCCCCTGTTTGCTGGGCGGCAGGTGCCAACGTTCCTCCAGAGGCGGAGGAAGAGGCCGAGGCGGCAGCAGCAGAATAGGCCGAGGCGGCAGCAGCAGAAGAGGTAGCAGGGGGAGCCTGAGTGACTTCCTTGGTTTTAAGGTGTTTACTCCACTGCAGTTCATGCTTTGCATGCAGGTGCCTGGTCATGCAGGTTGTGCTCAGGTTCAGAACGTTAATGCCTCGCTTCAGGCTCTGATGGCACAGCGTGCAAACCACTCGGGTCTTGTCGTCAGCACATTGTTTGAAGAAGTGCCATGCCAGGGAACTCCTTGAAGCTGCCTTTGGGGTGCTCGGTCCCAGATGGCGGCGGTCAGTAGCAGGCGGAGTCTCTTGGCGGCGGGTGTTCTGCTTTTGCCCACTGCTCCCTCTTTTGCTACGCTGTTGGCTCGGTCTCACCACTGCCTCTTCCTCCGAACTGTGAAAGTCAGTGGCACGACCTTCATTCCATGTGGGGTCTAGGACCTCATCGTCCCCTGCATCGTCTTCCACCCAGTCTTGATCCCTGACCTCCTGTTCAGTCTGCACACTGCAGAAAGACGCAGCAGTTGGCACCTGTGTTTCGTCATCATCAGAGACATGCTGAGGTGGTATTCCCATGTCCTCATCATCAGGAAACATAAGTGGTTGTGCGTCAGTGCATTCTATGTCTTTCACCGCTGGGGAAGGGCTAGGTGGATGCCCTTGGGAAACCCTGCCAGCGGAGTCTTCAAACAGCATAAGAGACTGCTGCATAACTTGAGGCTGAGACAGTTTCCCTGGTATGCATGGGGGTGATGTGACAGACTGATGGGGTTGGTTTTCAGGCGCCATCTGTGCGCTTTCTGCAGAAGACTGGGTGGGAGATAATGTGAACGTGCTGGATCCACTGTCGGCCACCCAATTGACTAATGCCTGTACCTGCTCAGGCCTTACCATCCTTAGAACGGCATTGGGCCCCACCATATATCGCTGTAAATTCTGGCGGCTACTGGGACCTGAGGTAGTTGGTACACTAGGACGTGTGGATGTGGCAGAACGGCCACGTCCTCTCCCAGCACCAGAGGGTCCACTAACACCACCACGACCATGTCCACGTCCGCGTCCCTTACTAGATGTTTTTCTCATTGTTATGGTTCACCACAACAACAAATATATTATTTGGCCCAATGTATTGTATTCAAATTCAGCGGGATATAAATTTGAGGCCTAGTATTTAGGCGCTGGGTGACCGGTATGGATTTAGTGACAGAATTAGACTTGGAAATGCACAGAAGCATGTGTGTGAAGTTATTCTGAATGACCCTATGTGCACCTTCAATATGATCTACCCTTTTAGGGATAGATTTCAAATAGCTCTGATATAGCAGAAACGACTAAATTATGAAATTGCTAAATTGGGAATTGTATTTCAACCCAGAACAAAAAATGTGCTTTGACGGACACTAAATAACTTTCCCAGCCACAACAGGACAGCGGTAACGAGAGATTTAGCGGGATATAAATTTGAGGCCTAGTATTTAGGCGCTGGGTGACAGGTATGGGTTTAGTGACAGAATTAGATTTGGAAATGCACAGTAGCGGGTGTGTGAAGTTATTCTGAATGACCCTATGTGCACCTTGAATATTATATACCCTTTTAGGGATAGATTTCAAATAGCTCTGATATAGCAGAAACCACTAAATTATGAAATTGCTAAATTGGGAATTGTATTTCAACCCAGAACAAGAAATGTGCTTGAACGGACACTAAATAACTCGCCCAGCTACAGCACTAGGGACAGATTTAGCTGGATATAAATTTGAGGCCTAGTATTTAGGCGCTGGGTGACAGGTATGGGTTTAGTGCCAGAATTAGACTTGGAAATACACAGTAGCGGGTGTGTGTGAAGTTATTCTGAATGACCCAATGTGCACCTTGAATATTATATACCCTTTTAGGGATAGATTTCAAATAGCTCTGATATAGCAGAAACCACTAAATTATGAAATTGCTAAATTGGGAATTGTATTTCAACCCAGAACAAGAAATGTGCTTGAACGGACACTAAATAACTCGCCCAGCTACAGCACTAAGGACAGATTTAGCGGGATATAAATTTGAGGCCTAGTATTTAGGCGCTGGGTGACAGGTATGGGTTTAGTGCCAGAATTAGACTTGGAAATACACAGTAGCGGGTGTGTGTGAAGTTATTCTGAATGACCCAATGTGCACCTTGAATATTATATACCCTTTTAGGGATAGATTTCAAATAGCTCTGATATAGCAGAAACCACTAAATTATGAAATTGCTAAATTGGGAATTGTATTTCAACCCAGAACAAGAAATGTGCTTGAACGGACACTAAATAACTCGCCCAGCTACAGCACTAAGGACAGATTTAGCGGGATATAAATTTGAGGCCTAGTATTTAGGCGCTGGGTGACAGGTATGGGTTTAGTGCCAGAATTAGACTTGGAAATACACAGTAGCGGGTGTGTGTGAAGTTATTCTGAATGACCCAATGTGCACCTTGAATATTATATACCCTTTTAGGGATAGATTTCAAATAGCTCTGATATAGCAGAAACCACTAAATTATGAAATTGCTAAATTGGGAATTGTATTTCAACCCAGAACAAGAAATGTGCTTGAACGGACACTAAATAACTCGCCCAGCTACAGCACTAGGGACAGATTTAGCTGGATATAAATTTGAGGCCTAGTATTTAGGCGCTGGGTGACAGGTATGGGTTTAGTGCCAGAATTAGACTTGGAAATACACAGTAGCGGGTGTGTGTGAAGTTATTCTGAATGACCCAATGTGCACCTTGAATATTATATACCCTTTTAGGGATAGATTTCAAATAGCTCTGATATAGCAGAAACCACTAAATTATGAAATTGCTAAATTGGGAATTGTATTTCAACCCAGAACAAGAAATGTGCTTGAACGGACACTAAATAACTCGCCCAGCTACAGCACTAAGGACAGATTTAGCGGGATATAAATTTGAGGCCTAGTATTTAGGCGCTGGGTGACCGGTATGGATTTAGTGACAGAATTAGACTGGGATATGGCCAAAAAATAAACAGACTATTGCTGGTTAAATGCACTTGGTGTGACAGCTTCACCCTGATGTAGGCTTTAGCCAAAAAACAACCACACCATTGAGGGTTAAATGCACTTGGTCGCAGCTTGTGCTGGCGCACCACAAGACACAAAATGGCCGCCGATCACCCCAGAAAAATGTGACTGACAAACGGTCTGGGCAGCCTAAAAACAGTGAGCAATTGAGGATCAGCAGCTCAATGATCCACAGCTGCAGATCGATCAGTTAATCAAGTCCTTTGGAGGAGTTAATCTGCCTAATCTCGCCCTACTGTCGCAGCCGCAACCTCTCCCTACGCTAATCAGAGCAGAGTGACGGGCGGCGCTATGTGACTCCAGCTTAAATAGAGGCTGGGTCACATGGTGCTCTGGCCAATCACAGCCATGCCAATAGTAGGCATGGCTGTGATGGCCTCTTGGGGCAAGTAGTATGACGCTTGTTGATTGGCTGCTTTGCAGCCTTTCAAAAAGCGCCAAGAAAGCGTCACAAAAGCGCGAAGAAAGCGACGAACACCGAACCCGAACCCGGACTTTTACGAAAATGTCCGGGTTCGGGTCCGTGTCACGGACACCCCAAAATTCGGTACGAACCCGAACTATACAGTTCGAGTTCGCTCATCCCTACTCATAGCAGCTCAGTGGGCCCCCCCAGGAGCATTGGGCCCCGGCACTTGCACGGGGATGCCGGGTTATGACGCTGGCCCTGGCCGCTGCAGACAGCAACACTATCTGTGCTACATTTCCTGTGTAACGTGTGCGCAGCCTAAAAATATCTGTGACATCCAGTGTACTTTTTCCGTAGATGGTGTCCGCTGCGGACAGTTATATTACCTGCGCTACAGCTCCTCTATAACGTTTGCGTATCCGAAATATCAGTGACATTCAGTCTAATTTTTTTGCTGCTGGTGGCAGCAACATTGCCTGCGCTACGTCTCCAGTATAATGTTAGCAAATATGAAATATTAGTGACATTCAGTGTCATTGTTTTCACTGCTGGTGACAGCAACATTATCTGAGCTACATTTCCTGTGTAACGTGGGCTCAGCCTAAAAATATCTGTGACATCCAGTTTACTTTTTCTGTAGACGGTGTCCGTTGCGGACAGTTACATTACCTGCCCTACATCTCCTGTATAATGTTTGCATATCTGAAATATCAATGACATTCAGTCTAATTTTTTTGCTGCTGGTGGCAGCGACATTACCTGCGGTACATCTCCTGTATAATGTTTGCCCATCCTAAATATCAGTGACATTAATTCAGTGTAATTTTTTATTAGGCGGTGGAGCACAAGAAACACACTCATTCACGATGCCTAGCTTCATGTCCCAGTTTGCAGGGTGGCAAAAGGGAGAAGGCGGGCCACACCAAACAGACCTGCAAATGTTCCCCGGAGCCCCCCCTTGCAGCAATCTTACTTGCCAAGGGGTAGGTGTTCCGCAGTCTGGTGCTTTTTTGAGGAAAGTGCGGACGATAACAGAATCGCCATTTGCAACCTATTCTGTACCAAAATGAGCAGGGGCGTGAACAGGCTCGGACTGGCCCACAGGGGTACAGGGGAATCCCCCGGTGGGCCCCTGGGCAAAGTGGGCCCCTATTCTCCCACCCCCTGCACAAGTGGCACATAGCACATTAGATTTACTGCACTACATACATATACTCAATGTTCAGTCCCAGCCTTACACCAGCATATATTACATAACATCACCCGTGCCCTGACCAACGCAGTTATTGGGAAGGTCCACTTAACGACTGACACATGGATAACTGCTTTTGGCCAGGGACGCTACGTTTCCCTGACGGCACACTGGGTGAATGTTGTGGAGGCAGGGAGTCGTACCTGGGATGGCACAGGTGCTACTGCTGACAACAAGGATTGTGGGCCCTACTTCCATTAGTGTTTCCGCTGCCACCTACGTTAGTGGCTGTAACCCCCCGTTCTTCTCCTCCTCCTCCTCCACTTCCACCTCTGAATTATCATCTTGCAGCACCAGTCAGACATCAGTCAGTAGCACTGCAGTGGGGAAGAGGCAGCAGGTTGTGCTTAAACTGATCTGCTTAGGTGACAAACAGCACACCGCCGCAGAGCTGTGGCAGGGGTTAAAAGACCAGATTAAGCTAGTACCAGGCATGGTTTTGTCTAATAATGACCGTAACTTGTTGGTGGCTTTGGAGCTCGGCAAGCTCACACACATCCCATGCCTAGCCCATGTGTTCAAACTAGTGGTTCAGCGGTTTCTCAAAACCTAGCCAAATTTGCCTGAGCTACTGGTGAAGGTGCACCGGTTTGTGCCCATTTCCGCAAGTCATCGACAGCTTCCGACGGTTTGGCAACGCTGCAGCAGTGCTTGTAATTGCCAGCTCACCA